>NC_081572.1:32792624-33092624 GCF_022355385.1 Mustela nigripes | reverse complement strand
TTACCTCAAAGAATTTATGGACTGGTTTAGGAGCACAAACCACACATGTGAAAAATGTCTTGAGAGTGACCCCACTAAGAAACGTGTCCTTAATGGCCAGGTAGACTGCCCTATGACATATAAAATACACACATTTTGGTGTTTTTATTTTGTTTTGTTTTTCAGGTTTTATTTATTTATCAGAGAAAGAGAGAGGGAGAGCATGAACGGGGGGAGCAGCAGGCAGAGGAGAGGGAGAAGCAGGCTGCCCGCTGGCAAAGAGTCCGACATGGGGCAGGGAGGGGAATCCCAGGACCCTGGGATCATGACCTGAGCTGAAGGCAGATGCTTAACCAATTGAGCCACCCAGGTATCCAAAACACACACATTTTGAAAGGGTGCAAAAGAGCAATTATGGGGCGCCTGGGTGGCTCAGTGGTTGGGCCGCTGCCTTCGGCTCAGGTCATGATCTCAGGGTCCTGGGATCGAGTCCCGCATCGGGCTCTCTGCTCAGTGGGGAGCCTGCTTCTTCCTCTCTCTCTCTCTGCCTGCCTCTCTGCCTACTTGTGATTTCTCTCTGTCAAATAAATAAATAAAGCTTTAAAAAAAAAAAAAGAGCAATTATGGCTGAGAGGTGTCGGATGGAGAGATTTTGATAAGCATATATTAATGGAGAGGGCAAAGGACAGGGGAAGGCATTTCAAGTGGAAAGATCAGGATAAAACCCAGGAGGAGGTAAAGTGTAAATTCTAAGCAGTGGCCTACAGATAATTTACGCTCTTATGCAGGTCCCCAGACTCCTTGTATCCCTTCGTGCTGCTGTGATTCCACGTGCCTATAAACTCATCACATTCAACTTTCAGTGTTCCTCGCCCTCCCGGGAAGTCTTCAGATGTGTTCACCAAACTGCAAACTTTTTTCCTTGTGATTCAAATAGGCCGGTCCTTACCCTTTCCCTTCTAGTGCAGTTGGCTGTGATTTCTACCTCTTCTTTTATAATCGGGTAAAAGGAAATTCCTTACATGCGCACTCTCCTAAATTGCTTGAGCCTTTCTAATGTGGTGCAAATCTTCACTGTAAAGCTCTTAATCAGATCTCATAAAAGATTAGCCCAAATGTGTGTTCAGTTTCTAGATAAAGTTAAATCATCCTGGAGGGCCAGGAATTAACATGAAAATTGGAAACTTGTGTTGTTCCCATCTTTACCTCTAGATTTAGTTTCCAAGCAAAAGTGATTGCACAGAAAATGAAATCTAGAGCTTCAGTGTTTATTTTCCAAATGAGCTGGTGTGATTTTAACTCTCTCTTCTTCACCCACAACCCAAAGACCTGACCCAGGGATGAAATACAGTGGGCATGAAATGGAGAGAGTTAAGAGCGCCCCCACTGGATGCCTGAGGGAAAGCGGTCCCACCAGCTTCCTAAAGCAGCGCCAAGTCAACTGGGGACTCCAGAAAAGAAGTATGATTAATCTGAAGAGAAAACACCCTTTATACAATTCTTTAGAATAATTCCACTATAAACTCAGGGACTCTTCACCTTCTCTGAGCGCTGCTGGAGGTTACTGAAATCAGGCTGGAGCCTCGAGTCTGTTCAAGTGGGTGTCCGTAAACGCCTAGGCTTCAAGGGCTGCAAATTCCTTTGACCAGCAACACTCTGGCAGGGAGGACCTTGATTGCCCAGGAGCAGCTGACAGCTCATCTCTGTCACAGCCCATCAGCAAGCAGCTTCTCACCAGCTGCCTTGTGCACCCAGAAAAAAATGGTTCCTATATTCACAGAGATAATTTGAGTTGATAGGAATAGCATCAGGGGAAGAGGATAGCGTCACCAAATCAATACTTAAGCTTCACAGATTAATGTCTTGGCTCTGGCTCCGAGTTTATATTCAGGAGGCCATTGGTCCCAGACAGAGACACTAAACGGAACAGACATTTCATTCCCAACAACAACAAATTCCCTTTTCTTAATGAGGAGTCAACTAGAGACTTGATACGTTAAAGAAATTCATTGAGAACATCCATTAACTGTGAATTTTATGTTTATTATGGCACACCTCTAAGAAATAATGTGGAGATGCCGGGAGAGGGGTACTGCATGCCTGGTAGGAATCTTTCTACACCCATGTTCACAGCAGCATTATGCTAAATAGCTAAAACAGAAGTAACCCAAGTGTCCGTTGGTGGATGAATGGTAAAAAAGAAAATGTGGCAGATACATACAATGGAATGTCATTCAGCCTTTTTTAAAGGAAAGAAACTCTGAAACAAGCCATGATGTGGATAAACGTTGAAGACACAATGTGAAGTGAAATAAACCAGCTATGAAAAGGACAAATACTGTATGATTCCATCTGTATGAAGCACCTAGGGTAGAGTTCAGAGAGACAAAGTAGAATGGTGGTTTCCAGGGCTAAGGGCAAGAGGGCAATGGGAGTTATTATTTAATGGGTGCTGAGTTTCAGTTTAAGAAGTTAAGAAAGTTCTGGAGATGGATGGTGGGGATGGTGGCACAAGAATGTGAATGTACTTATTGCTACCGAACTGTACACTTAAAGATGGTTAAAGTGGTAAATTTATGTTATGTATATTTTGTCACAATAAGGGAAAAAAATGCATCCTTTATCCAACAGAGAGCAAACCCTTTATTTAAAAGAATCTCAACATCATTGGTTCCAAGGAGATTTCTTGGAAATGTTCAGTGGAGTACAAATGGTTTAACCCCTGATTGAATTTACTTTGGGACATAAATTTATAATCATAGAGGTTGACAAACTGATTACATATAAATCAACCATGCAAAACAATACAGATTGGAACATGGTGACATAAGATTTACCAGCTAAGCAGTTTTCCTATCTTGGAGATCAAGGCTTTTCAAACTTGAGTGTATATGGAAATCTCCTAGGCATCTTGTTAAAAATGCAGATTGATTTCGTAGGCTTGGACTGAAGGTTGAAATTCCACTTGTCTAAACAGCTTCAGGTGCTGCTGCTGGTTGTGCTGGTCCAGGGACCCCAGTCGCAAGAATGTAGGTCTCTCTTCAGTTAAGATTCCTGCCCACACCTTGGAAGTAATGGCCCCCTCCTCAAAACTGAGTCTAAAAGGAGAGTCTTCAGGTGGTTTTAATTATTTCTGGGATTCTCTCACTTTGCTTATTACCACTGTCAAAATTCAGGTCTCCAGGATCTACAACCCCTTCTTTTTCTTCAGTCCAAGCAAGGACAAAACATAAAGAAATCACTGGCCCATTAGGTATAGGCCAGATCAGTTGCAATTTCCAAAATCATGGTTACAGGAAAGGAGGGAGGGGGGATGGAAGGAAGAAAGGAAGGAAGGCAGACAAGCTGTCAAAACAGAGAGACAGGAGGAGAGAGAATGGAAAATAAGACAAAAACTAAAAGCACAAGAGTTCTGAAGTCCTCTCTAAGAATACTTCAGTGAACTATCCATCGTTTTTAGGCTAAACGTTCAGACTCCATAAAAGGGCTTACTTATCAGGGCTTGATGAGGTCCCTCTCCACCTCTCCTAGCTCATCTCTTGCCACTGTCCTCTATGTTCAGCCAGAATGAATTCTATTCTTCCTTGCCTTTACAGATGCTCTCTCCCTGATCTGGAACCTCATCCCCTCCTGTATCAGCTGGCATTGTCTCTCTTGAAAAGACCTCCCTAACCATGTTGCCACCCTCATTTTCTCCCCTCCGTGCTGGGTTGTCTTTCTCTGCCTTCAACTGCACACAGTGCTTACCCCATACTATAATATAGTAATACTTCACAGTATGTTTTCATTGTTTTGGACTGTGAGTTCTTTGAGAGGTGGAAAGATGTCCTTGGTCCCTAGCACAATGTCTAGAACATATGAAGTGCTCAAACAATCCTTGTTGAAAGAATGAGCAAATGCAAAAAAACTGTAACACTGTGTGACATTTGAAGAAGACACTGCTTAGTTCCTAAAACACCAGGAAGCTGCCCTCAGAATGACTTTCCTAAAGGTCAAACACACTGACACCAATTTTTGTGTTCCAGCAACTGTAGCTAAACTCCCCTAATTATGATAAATTGCATTACCCCAGCTTCCTCATTTTATAGTATCCTCTGAAAGACCAAAAGCAAAGAAATACACAAGGTGGTAACAGTAGTTTTTTTAAATGGAATTTAGCAGAAGACCAGAATCTCTTTGAATATTAGTATGTTGGTTGCATTCTTGTTATTGCCAGTTTGGCCCTCAAATAAGTCTGTAAAATTGCACAGCCTCCAAATTGGAGGTCTCAGGGCACCTAGGTGTTGCTAGCAGCCTCCAAATTGGTATATTTATGTATCTATAGATTTTTACATAGTTTCTACCTGTTTTATGCAAGGCACTATGTCAGGGCTATAGGGATGATCAAACTCCTACTGCCCTCAAAATCTTTGCCCTTTAGTGGCCTGGTTTGTGCTACTTAATTTCATGGTTTCAGCACCCATCTATGCCCTGGTCAACCTCTAGCTTCCATTTTTCCTGTCAACTGTAGGCAAATGTTTCTAACAGCCAGCAGAGCCTGCCCACATGAATGTCGTACACACATCTTAAAGGCAGTATGTCCTTATCTTTCCTCCCAAACCTGTTCTTCTTCTACTAGCCACTCTAGTTAATGGAACCCTCATTTCCTTACCTACCTAGGCTATTGAATCCTAAGTCATTCTTAACTTTTTCCTTTCTGACATCCTCCCCAATCAATCAATTATCAAGTCTTATGGTTCAATGTCTCAAGTCTTCCTGAACCCATTCTGTCGCCTCTTTTTCAACTTTCAAAACCTTATCACTTCTCATCTAGATTATTGAAATAACCTCTTGGTGCTTTTTTTTTTTGCCTCCAATCCTTCCCCAGGATAAGACTTCCTGACGATTCCTGCTAGAGTGTCTTTTTAAGACCCAAACCTAATATTGTCCTTCCTTTAGTCCTTCAACAAATCTCTTTTATCTATAAAATAAAGTCCAAAGCCCACATTGAGAGCTACAAAGCTTCACGTGACTTACCTTTTTACCCCACTCCTCCTCTTTTTTTTTTTTTTTTAAAGATTTTATTTATTTATTTGACAGAGAGAAATCACAAGTACACGGAGAGGCAGGCAGAGAGAGAGAGAGGGAAGCAGGCTCCCTGCTGAGCAGAGAGCCCGATGTGGGACTCGATCCCAGGACCCTGAGATCATGACCTGAACCGAAGGCAGCAGCTTAACCCACTGAGCCACCCAGGCACCCCCCACTCCTCTTCTGACACTCCCCCTACATACTTTAAGATCCTTCCAGACCAACTCCTTATCCTTAGCATTTCCTAGCACACCATGCTGGCTCCTCCTGCAGGGACTTCCCAGATGCTCTAAAATTTCAGCCTAGAAAACTTCTGTTATCTTTAGATCAAGTCAAAGATCATCTCCTTCTGAAGAGTTCACCTCAAAGCAGTCAGTGCGTGCTTCTGTGAGTACTTCTCATGTTGTATTACAATTATTTTTCATATGCCTCTTTCCCTCTTGAACTGAGCTCCTAAAATACTGTGACTGTCTCACTCTGTTTTGTATCTTGGCCTTTGACACAGTAGCTGGTGCATATCAAACCAGCCATGAATGTTCAATGAGTAACTGACCAAGTAATTGAATGAATAAACAATTGACTGTGATAAGAGTCGCAATAAGAACATTAGGAAAGGTGCAAACCAGGGCACCTGGGTGGCTCAGTGGGTTAAAGCCTCTGCCTTTGGGTCAGGTCATGATCTCAAGGTCCTGGGATGGAGCCCCGCATCAGGCTCTCTGCTCAGCGGGGAGCCTGCTTCCCCACCCCTCTCTGCCTGCCTCTCTGCCTACTTGTGATCTCTGTCTGTCAAATAAATAAATAAAATCCTAAAAAAAAAAGGGGGGGGGACAAACTGTTGCCACAGGGTGTTTAGGGGACTGAGTCATATTTATTTGGGAGACCAAAAAAAGACTGTGTAATTGGTTGTAATCTTCCAATTTAATCCTATGTATTTGTTCATGCCTTAAAGCGGGATTCACTCGTGGCCCACTCCTTCTCCAACATCCACCCCAAAGTGAAACGAATTTTACCTTCTGGCTCTGGTGTAACAGACCTTTAGTTCATATACTATATATGATATTGCATATAATAATCTGGACTCATAATAATTTACCTATTTGTAAGTGGATATCCTTCTTTTTCTAAGAAGGATATAAGGGGCGACCTCATAGCTGCTTATGTGTTTCTACTGTAACTTCTTGCAGAGAAGGTACCCAAATGTTTGCTGAGTGAAAATCTCAAGGATTGCCCAGGCCGGCTGGAACTATGGAGTTGCTTGGCAAACGCTCAGACCTCTTGAGAACTAGCTCTGGTACTAAGCTGAAGCAGTCTCCCTACCTTGCATGCCTGACTGCATTTCCGTCCGCTTTCAGTTCACTTGGATTATATCTTGTATCACATAGATCTTTTGAACTTAGAACACCGAAGGCCTGTGTATGTTCATGGCTCACAGCTCTTGTAGTGCTGATCTGCCCCAGTGTGGTTAATGTTTAGCCCCTAAACCATTGGTTGAACGTCTTAAGACTACAAGAACAGGCACATGCTAATAGATAGCTTGGGTTTAGTGAGTGATAGCTGCTTTCTCCACAGCACCTCAATGATCCGTTTAACGTTCCTCTCAAGACGCACGTCATTCTGCTTTCCAAAAAGAGAAAAGGAATCGTAGAGCAGGAGAATCCAACACAAGGGCAGTTCCTGAGAGGCCTATCAAGAAGCAAAGTCTAGAGGTGCCTGGGTGGCTCAGTCATTAGGCCTCTGCCTTCCACATGGGTCCTGAGATCAGCCCCACATCTGGCTCCCTGCTTGGTGGGAAGCCTGCTTCTCCCTCTTCCACTCTCCCTGCTTGTGTTCCCTCTCTTGCTCTCTCCCTCTGTCAAATAAATAAATAAAATCTTAAAAAAAAAAAAAAAAAAAAAGGAAGCCAAGTCTACTAACCTCCAGGACTTTCCTACAGGTCTGTCTATATAGGGATCCCACACAGAATCTGGAACCCAAATCTTTGGATTCCCAGACCTGTGCTTAATTCACCAGGTAGTAATGTAATGTTTGGATTTTCTGCTGGTTGAATTGTTCCCTCAGAGCAGAATTATCATTTTATTTATTGTCTTTTCCTTCTGTCATGGACAATTATTGGTTGCTGCCACTTCTCTCTTCCTAATAGGTCTCCAGATTTCTGAGCCACATGGGAAAAGCCCCACTTTCTTTCATCTAGGGATGAGTTCCACTGGCTATCAGCTCATCCATGTATCTTCTCACACTGAGAGGCCAGTCATGGCCTTACGGATGGCCCGTGACCTAAAATGGTGTAATCCAAGTGGCTGCAGCCATAGTGAGAAGCTTGAAGCTGTCATGTGGTAACAGAAGAATGAATCCACTCAGAGGAAGAAGAATGGAGAAATGGATCCCAGTTGTTTGAGTCCTGGGTCAAATTGTGTCTGGATCCCCATAAACTGTGTGACAGTAGAGGTATCTATCTTGATACCTATCTTGATATCTATCTGACACAGTAGGCATTCAATAAGTGAGTTTAAAATGGATAAATGCAGATGGGAAGGACACCTTCTATAAACTCCCTTTACTCATTTGACTACTGAAGAACCTGGTCATTGTCATCATCATCATCATCTTCTTTTTCTTCTTTGTAAGATTTTTATTTATTTATTTGAGAGAGCACAGCTGGGGGGCGCGGGGTGAGCAGAGGGACAGGGAGAAGCAGGCTTCATGCTGAGCAGGGAGCCCAATGCAGGACTTGATCCCAGGACCCTGGGATCATGATCTGAGCTTAAGGCAGACACTTAACCAACTGAGCCACCCAGGCGCCCCTGAAGAACTCAGTGTTCTACAGGAAAGCAGTGACATGGACCTGGAAGCTGGGGTCTCACCCCAACCCAATGCCTTTTCTAGCCACCAGAAAGTCTCCTAGTAAATATGTTGGGGTCTTTGTAGAGGCCCCAACACAGCAATCCCTGTACTTCTCCCCGAGTTTTGAACTGAAGGAGAGGACTGTCGTAAGCTAGGTGAGCAAAAATAACCTTTATTACTAATAAAGCTGACATTAGAGAATATGGCTGGTACTGTCAGACAAATGAGCTTCCCAACACTCGAGCTCGGAATTAGACAGACGTGACCACTCACCGATAGGCAGATGGGCCAGAAGGGCCTTCCCTTCCCACCCTGGCTCCCCAAGAAGGAAGGAAGAGAAGATAGAACAAGACCAGTTTCTCCTTGCAAACTCACCAGATGAAACAACTCCTCCTCCCCAGGGAAGAATGAGGGGGTGAAGCGAAGCCAGGAGTGTTATGCTAATTGTGCTCCTTTCACAAGGATGAAAACAGCTAGAGTAGGAAAACCAAGTCTCCCTAACCCTTGTCGGGTATGATATGGTCAGGTCAGTGGATTCTGCCTTGTCTCTACAGAGTAATTCACACACTATGGTAGTAGCAAGCCTCCAATGGAGTCAGAGATCTTCATTTTCAAATCATGCAAAATTCACAGGAAGAAATTAGCAATTACGTTGAAATCACACAGTGAGGGGCCTTAGGTGGCAAACACCCTTGGGCTTGCACACCGTGCCCATGGAAGGCATTTCAAGAGCACTGACACCTCACACACTTCCCACACTGACTGTCAGCTTCTCACTGATCTCAGAGCCACAAGGTACCTATTAGTCACCAGGAGAGCAGAGCCAAAGTTTAACTCCTTGGTGACACAGGGGAAATGCTACTTCAAATTGGATTCCAGGAAATCTGGGGAAATACTAGGCAGGAAGTCTGTTACCATGTCCCAAATTTCCCCAATGTCAAGGCTGCGGCTGGGAGCATTTTTCAAAACAAACCGTCAGTCTAGCAAATGACTGTGTGCCACTTGCTTTTGGTTTCACTCACCAGGGCATTTTTTCCTGCTTCCGTTTTTTGGGGGGTTTCTTTTTTCTTTTTAGGTAAACATTTACCATCAAGGTTCCAAGAAGATTTCCCCAGAAAGCATTGTTTGTAAATTTGAAGATTGGTGGATACATGAATGACCAGATGAACTAGATGTTTGCTACAGAGGGTACATTTGGTTCATAGTGGTACACTTAAAATTCAACAAGCTTTACTGAAAACTGAGTTGGCTGTTTAATGGAACTCTGAGCACAGTGAGAACCAGGATACCCTGACCCCAGTGCGGATCTCCTCCGGCTGCTAAGACAAAGCTTTGATCTCATCCTGCCCAACTCTCTGGTGGACTTTTTGCTGGAGGTCACACTAAGTAGGTTTTGCTGACCAGTTCTGGGAGAGAACCCAAGTTAACCGTGGAAACCCACAACACAGCAGTGACACAATACATTCCCATCTTCTCTTCTCAAAGGCAAAGCTATTTTCTCCTCTGTTACCTGCCCTGATTTTTACCATCAGAAGCTCTCTGATGCCACTTCAGCTATTGATAATTGGCACTGAGTTTTGTAACTTAACAGTTGCCCAGAATCAATTCCGAGGAGCTGCACAGAAACCACTTCCAAAAAAGCAAATTTGGGGGTTACTTCCTTGCTTATCTGCCCTCCATTTCCTTTCTTAGCCAATACGTCATCTGCCAGAAGACACTGAAACTTGAACCGTGTGCCTAAATGCCCAGTTCTGAGTATGCAGTAGATATTTGAGAAATTCTCTCATTGATTGATTGACTAATGTGTGCCTAGATGAAGGGACTGGGCAGTTCCATGAAGAGTTGCTGTGTAATTCAGAATGAAGGGCATTCCTGCTGACTCATAGCTCCTTTCTAGTTTCAGTCCAAAGGCCCCAGGGAAAGATCTGGGTAAGAAAATTGGCCTCAGGAAAAAGCCAGTGAAGGATGTTTGTTCTCCAGAAGAGAAACAATAGGGAATTGCTAACCGTGTTGAGCTCACCTCTGTCTTTGCCAGTTACCCTGCTCATCACCAGTTACCAGGGAGGGGTCCTCTGTGAAACTGAACTTCCCATCCCACCAACCCAGCTGGAGACACAACCCAAGGGCTCTGGTTAGCTTCTTGTAGCTTCTGCTCATACACAGCATGGAGGCAGCCAGTCCTCTTCGCATGACCTCTAAATGACACTTCCTAAAACTCAAGATGGTGGGGTCTCCAGTCACTTGAGAGATGGCAGGCATCTATTTTTAGAGCCATTCTGTAGGTGTTTTTTTCTGTCCTTCCGCAGCTCCTAATCTGGTGGGTTTGGGGCAACCTAGAAGAAATGCTTGCTAATGCAAGCGGGAGGGCAAGGGGGACAGCCAGCTGGAGACCAGAGCGGCTGGAGCTCCCGGAACCCCCAGCGTGCTCAGGCAGAGATTTATGGGCCTGCCTTTCCCCTCGTGATTCCACATCACGCTTCTTTAAGCCAGCCTCAGCCGAAGAGCTATCATCGGGGGCCTCGTGTTTACAGCAGGGACTGAGATAGCACAACCATGAAGACGCCAGCCCTGTTTGTCTACTGACCTGATGGTCAAGGACCATTTCCTGGGCCCAAGAGCAACCTTTGTTCTGTTTCCTTTGTGCAAAATGCCAGGTTGCCTCTGCCTCGAAGAGGTTGACTCTGTTGTTAGCTGTGGGAAAAAACAGCCAGAGTTGCTATTTACACCCTGAACTGCAAGCTGGGTAAAAATAGCATTAGCAGCTTGGTCCAGCTTCAAACCCCACTGCAGAAAGAAGATTATTTTTGGAAGAAGATTTTCCTCCCCACCCACAGATCTGAAAATGGTCACCTCCCGGGGGGAGAAGAGGAGAGACAATCCCACGCAAAGGTGAAAAATACCCCTTTCTCTGCCCGCCGGCCCAAGACAGCACACCAAGAGCCAGACTAGAAATGTCTTCCCCTGACAACCAGGTCAGACCTCAGCACAGACCTGTAGGTGACCTAGTTCAAGGTACAGTGGGAATTAATTAACTTTGACTACAGTGACAGGAGGCAGCTGTCTGGACCTGGACGTTGCCATCTGCCCCTTGACCGCTCTCACTGTTAAGGCTGTATGTCTACTGTTCAAGAAAGGAAGAAAGAAGTCTTGACCAGGGTGCCTGGGTGGCTCAGTGGGTGGGTTAAACAGCTACCTTTGGCTCAGGTCATGATCCCAGGGTCCTGGGATCGAGCCCCATATGGGGCTCCCTCCCCTCATGAACTTGCTAGAGCTTAGGAGCTGGGGTCTGGGGTCCTGGGGATCTCTCTCAGGTTCAGGAAGTGACCCATATGACAGTTGGTAGAAGGAAAGTCCACTTTTTCCATGAACAAGTATTTGACATATACATTTGAGTGTCTAAGGGGTCTATTATGACACCTGTGTAACTGAAGGGATCTACGCCTGTGGACAGTCCCCAGGATATGTGAAAAATAGTAGAGAAAAAGGCCAGGGTCTTTAAATTGTTCTGTAGTTTGAAAGTGCCCAAGCCATCCAGAGCTGAGCCTGGTAGGTGTTAAGTAAACGTTTTTAGGAGGGACAGGAACAAATCTTCCCTAATCCATCTCCTCCACCTGACCCTCTTTCTTCAGCAATCCAGGAACTAAAACAATCTCCCCCCTTGAGGAAACATACCAAGGCATGGCTAACCAACTGAAGGAATAGCGCCTCCTAGCAACACACACACACACACACACACACACACACACACTGCCATCACACCCACTCAGTGTGGGCACCAGAGCAGCAACAGAGGGACAGATGGCCGGGTCCCCATAGAAGCCAAAAAGATGGGGATGGGCCCTACGGCTGCGGACAGACCTAGGTTTTAGTCCTACTTTGTCACCTTCTATCCCTGTGACTGTCACCTTGCGTCCCTGAATCTCACTTTTTCCCTCTGAGAAGAGGGGTGGTAATACCCACCTGTCCGGGCTGGTGAGGACCAAAAGCAGCAGCATACAGAGCGTGTGTTTCACACCCGGCAGGGAGTCAGGGATACTCTGAACCCAGCGTCCGGGAGCAGTTCTACTTTCCCTGTGGCCCAGCATGGGCCAAGTTTGGGAATCCATCCTGCTTCCAGCTGCCAGGTGATGGCGCATCTACCAAGTGGCTGAGGTCTTATCTCCCTGAGAAAGGCATTGCCTTAACAGAAATGTTTGAAAACATTCTGGCACACAATCAGGACAGCACTGTGCCCTTCATTTGCTCTGGACCTTCACCTCTTTGCTTCCACCTTTCTGTAACACCCACTTCCCCAAGCTTTATCAAGAAGCCAGAAATACAATCTCCTCCTCTGACACCTCTGCGCACAGGAGCTCTGGCCAGCTCGGGGCTGGGTCAGCACCGGCTTCTCTGCGGAGGCAGGCTGCCGAAGGTGGCCCCTCACAGCCCACTCCAAGTCACACTATCAGGGAAGAGTTACAGCCCTGCTGCATCACAGCTCTTTAAGCTGTGTGTGTTCAGGGCTCTGAGACTCCCCAAGGACCTGAGAAAGACGGCGGCCTAGCCCTTTGATCGGGATTGCCTCAGGTTTCTATTTCCAAAGTTGAGAAATCCAGATGGTGCTGACTCCGGCCCAGGAGCCGAATGAACTCAGGTCCGTCTCTCTCCCTGACCTCTCACTGAGGATTGTAGGCCAAGGTGGCCAGGCTCTCGCCTCCAGCCTAAGTCAGCCTCCTCCTGACTCAGCTTTCTTCACCTCCCTATTAATAGCCACTGCTTTGGCTGGCTCCACTCACAGTATGATTACAGTACAGGAATACATCTCAAGTAAGGAAGCAGCAAACTTTTTGGAGCTGGGCTCCCGAGGCTCAGAGGCCCAGGAGCTCACGCTCGGTCCCAGAAAGCAGAGTGGGGTGCTTGTTTTCTGCAGGAGGAGCGGCTGGATACAGGTTGGGGTGACTGTGTCATTGGGCTCTAGGACAAGTCACTGTTTGGGGATTTCTGTCTTGCTAGGCTGCCCCGTGATCAGGGTAGGAGACAGGCATACAAGATAACTTTCATTTTATTGGAGCCTTTGGGTCCACAGATATTCCTGGACAGGGCTGCAAAAATGTGGCTCATATGCAGTAAAAGAGAGTCAGCTACCCTGGACGGAAGTTCTAGTCCAAGCTACCAAGGTCACCTTTTCTTTGATGCTATAATAACACAGTGGCTTTTTTAGAGAGGCTCCGATTGTCTGAATGGGACGAGGTGCTGACAGTAGGCTGAACCCCAGCAAAAAAACGGTTTTCAGGCCACCCCCTTCTCCCTCCTCTGTCTCTCCCCAGTAAAGGCAGATGCGCCAAACTAAGTTTAGTGTTAAAATTCATCCTGTTAAGCCAGGTATCAGGTCACCCTGTAATGTGTTCCAGAATTTTTGTTCTTTGTGAACCCTGAATGGGAAGAACACACAAGTTTAGGAGTGAGATGCCCAGGGTTCAAATTATGACTCAGCCTCTTGGCTGAGAGGGCTTAATAAATTTATTCTACTTTTCTGAACCTCCATCTTCTCATGCATATAAAGGGTTAATAACCTCTCCTGAAATGGTCTTCATACAAATGAAATGAGACAACTTTGGAAAAGATACCTCGTTCAGTACCTGTGATATAGCAGGTGACTAATAAACTCTTAATTTTCTTTCCAGAAAAACCAAAGGCAGGAAACGTGAGGGCACACCAAGGCCATCCAGGCCTCTCACACTACTGGACAAAAAACGACCCACATCTCTAACTGCGCAGACTCACGGTGTAAACATCTTTGATAGGAAGGCTCACAGGAACAAGAGGAACTTTGTTTCCCTTCTCCAGATTCACACCACTTAGAAGTCCCACACTGAGGCCCAATCTGGCCTACGGTGTATCTTGCTGAAGCCACAGGGAGGAGTCTCGTGACTCCCTTTATCTTTCCTAGGAACAATGATCATGGTTCATAAACCAGGGGCAGAGCATCAGGAAGAATGGGTACGCCAGGGATAGGGAGTGGCATATGTCTGTCCCACTTATCAAGGGCTTATCTATATTTCAAGGTCTCCCTGAAAAGAATCAGGTCAACCAAACCTCTCGAGTGAACTCTGCTATCAGCAAGGCCAAAGGAGAAACAAAATATCATGCATGCCCTGTTTTCCAAGCTACTGAGGAATAATCACCCCCTGTCCCCTGCTCTTCAAACACTTGCTTATTAGGTGACAAACAGTGGTCTCTTTAACATGGTACCAGCTGGCTTCCTTCAGCCTACGGCTCCAAGTCTGAGGGGAAGGGGTGGACTTCATTCCTGCTACGGCTTGCTTCCTTCCTCCTTGCCAACAGCCAGCATATATCTGATGGAAGCTAGAGCTCCTAGCAGCACGAAGTGGGGCAAGCCTTAGCATGACCCGCCCCACCACGATCTGCCCTCAGCTGGGGACTGACTGGGGACTGGTGTGAGGGAGGAGAGATCTGGGGCTAAAATGACTTAGGCTCATTCCCATAAAAGCAGCCAGAATTCCCTTTACCTCAATAGGCCAAGGAGTAGGACTTCCTATGACAAGCTCTTAAGACAGTGATCCTTAATTCCTCTTTGAACCTATCCTTGGTGTTAACTCTACCTTGATTTTCCTATATGCACCAGTTGGTGGGGATGAGTACACCATAGTTTATCCACATGGCATGAAAGCCACCCGATTTAAGGATCAGCCACCTGGACAACATTCACCCCTTTAGCTGCCCAACAGATAGTTCTTGAACATTTCCCTCACACCATTCTACGTGCTGAATACACATCGGTGAATAAAACGAAGATGGTCTCTGCTGACGGGGAGAGCCTGACAATGACTATGAAAATTAATAAATACGTGATTACACAAGGTGAGAAATGCTATTGAGAGAAGTGCCAGGTCTAGTAACAGAGAGTCATGCTGGGGGTGGGGGGTGTCTCATTTAGATGAAGGCAGGCCTCTCTGACATGCTGACATTTAAGGGCTTGGGATTTCAGTGGCAGTTGCCCACAAAAGTCTTCCCTCACTGCTCGGCTGAGTTTCCTCATCTCTTAGTGAAAGGCTCTACCAAGAACGAAAGTATATCCCAGCCAGGGATGCAGTGAAGAACATTCTGGGAGAAGGGCAGGGGCTATAAAACCCTTCTTCCAAGTCTCCTGCTGTGGATGCATTTACTTCTCTTCCCTTCCTCTCCCACCCTGACACCCATCTGTTTTCTGTCCAGGGCTTTTCTGGTAACACTTTTTGCTTCCCTACAACCTCTTCCTTGTTCCTGTCCCCCGGCATGTGCTCACGACCGTGAGCACACTATCCTCCCTGATGCAGCCCAGAGAAGCCGTTCCTGTCTTTGAAAACAGTTTTCTCCATGGTCCCCACAATCCTGCCCTTGAATTCTCAGATGTCAAATTGCTCTAACCTATAGGAGATAAAACTCACCATTCCTGCTGGGACAGCAGGTTCATTACAGACACTTCTTTCTAGAACTCTGTATCAGGACTGTTCTCCTAAGTTAGCATTAGTGAGGTCCATACCCACACCATCCACTCCCCACTTGAAGGAGCTCTCTGACCCTCTAGACCCTGTGGAACCAGCCTAGACATCAGAGCCAGACAGACCCGGGTCTGAATCCCAGTTCCCCCTTCTACCAGCTTTGTGACCTTAGACAGGTAAGGATTCCTCTCTGGGTCTCAGGTTTGCATATGCAAGATGAGGAGGATAATATCTACTCGGCAGTGTCAGTATAAGAATTAGTCAAGAAGTACGCCAGATGAATGGAATGTACTAGGTGCACTACCAGTACGAGTCTTTGTTATTATATCCGCTATAAAATAACCTGTGTAGAATGTTGGCAGTGCCTTGTTTAGGAAGGGAATTGATTGTTCTATTAAGAATGGTGCCCAGGTATATACCCTAAAGATACAAATGTGGTGCTCCAAAGAGGCACGTGCACCTGAATGTTTATAGCAGCAATGTCCACAATAGCCACACTATGGAAAGGACCTAGATGTCCATCAACAGATGAATGGATAAAGAAGATGTGGTATATATACACAATGGAATACTATGCAGCCATCGAAAGAAATGAAATCTTGCCATTTGCGACGACGTGGAGGGAACTAGAGGGTATTATGCTTAGCGAAGTAAGTCAATCGGAGAAAGACAACTATCGTATGATCTCCCCGATATGAGGAAGTAGAGACGCAACGTGGGGGTTTGGGGGGTAGGAAAGAAAAAATGAAAGAAGATGCAAGGGAGACAAACCATAAAAGACTCAATCTTACAAAACAGGCTGAGGATTGCTGAAGGGAGCGGGGGTTGGGAGAAGGGGGTGGGATTATGGACATTGGGGAGGGTATGTGCTATGGTGAGTGCTATGAAATGTGTAAACCTGGCGATTCACAGACCTGTACCCCTGGGGATAAAAATACATTATATGTTTATAAAAAAAAAAAAATGGGGCCCAGGTCTTCCTTTCACCAACCACTTGGCCGCAGTAGCTTTTTCATCCGTGTATTGCTAAGAACCAGGTGCAAAGACGCTTCAGGACATGGTGAAGGGCATGGATCCCAGAATCTCCGATTGGAAGAAATCCTGAGAAAACTGTAGTCCAAGTTCTTGGTATCAGGCAGGACTGAATTTAACTCTCAGACAGATGGGAATCCTTTCCAATACATCGTTGAGCAGCTGTCACCATGCTGCCCCAGCAGTATTGTTCTTGTGATCACACACATTTTACTGGAATCTCTTCACTCGCTCAATACGTTCATTTAAAAAATATTTACCGAGCACCTACTACGTGCTGAGTACTATTCAAGGCACATGGATATGGAGGCGAGAAGACCAAGTCCTGCCCCTCAGGAGACCAGCCAAACCTACCGATTGAAGAAGAAACAAAAACAGTGAGAAGAGGGCGGGAGGGAGGGAGGACTCAGAGAGAAATGTTAGGAAGACGATACAATGAGAACAGAATGATGAGGCAGAGCAAGAGTACTGAGGTGGGGTTTTCAGAGGATGCCTCTGAGCGGACACCTGACCAGAGACGGATGGATGGGGAGGAGCCCGCATCCGGGGACATGCAGAAGAGCATGCTAGGCAGTGGAGACCTCCGTGTCAAGTCCCTGAGCAGAAACAAGCTTGATGCACTCAAGGCACAGAAAGAATTTCCACATGGTTGTGGGCAGTGAAGCTGCAGGCGCCAGAGTACGTAGGCCCTTGAAGGTTGAATTTTATTCTAACTGCGGCATTAAGGCGGAGGGCCAGGGAAGTCTGATTTAATGCCTTGAAAGGATCCTCGTGGCTATTCTTGGAAATATGCTGTAAGGGGCATGAGTGCAAGAAAGGAGACCCGATGAGGAAGTTGTTGCAGGAATCCAGGCAAAGGAGGATGAATGCTTGGACCAGGTTGTAGCATTGGAAATGGTGAAAACTGGCCAGATTTGGGATATATTTTAGGGGTAGAGCTAAAAAGACTTCCTTATGGGTTAGGTATGGGGTGGGAGTTGATAGAAAAGGGAGGAATCAAAGATGAGTCCTCAATTAGGAACCTAATAAATTGGGAGGAGAGTAGTGCTATATATAGAGGCGGGATTGTTCGGGAGAAATTACGTACTGGTATCTTTTTCCTCCTCTAGACTGACGGTTTCGTTGGGGCAGGGCCCCTAGCTCTCTTGTTCACTGCTGTATGCTCAGTGTCCGGCTTGGTGCTTGGCTTGCAGAACAATAAAAGCAGCTACCAGTCCTGGAGCATTAGTACATGCAACAGGGCTGTGCTCCACTCTTTATATTCATTGTCTCATTTAATCCCTACAGGAGAACTGTGAAGAGATACTTGGTGGGATTTTTTGTTTATTTGCTTTTAATGTAGGCTCCACGCCCAACAAGGGGCCTGAACTCAGGACCCTGAGATCAAGAGTTGTAAGCTCTACCCACTGAGCGAGCCAGGGGCTCCCGGAGATACTGGTTTGAATCCTCATTTTACAAACAAGGAACTGGGTTCAGAGAGGTAACGGGACAGCCTCAAGGTCTCACTGCTACTAGTTGGGAAAGCTTAACAGTGGTGTGTCTGGCTGCAGATTCTATATTCTTCATCACTCTATCACATGGTATGGGTGGGTGGATGGATGGTTGGGTGGGCCAACAGATGGATCAGAGGATGGGAATGGATTGATGGATGGATGGATGGCAGGCAACATACTTACTGAAAACCTCCTATGCTAAAGGGTCTAAGGGAAAAACATATAGAAAGTTCTAGAAAGCTTGGTTAAATTAAAATCCATCTATTTGAAGAAATTATCTTAGCACTTTTTCAATGATCTGGGATGACTTTCAGAGCCATGAGGATCACACGAAACACTTCTAATGTTTGAAAAATATCTTTGGGGTAACGTGATCAGAATAAAGGCAGAAAATATTGCTGAGTCAGGCAGCCCAGAACCTGGAGCTCCTCAGCAGTGTCACTTTTTACTTCCATGGCTAAACAAGAACAGCCAATCTCGGTTGTGGCCTATTAGGATCAGTTCCACAGTGCTTCTAGTAGGTGCTCCGTTACACTATGACTTGCTTAAGGAGAGGGTCCTGCACTTGGTTCGTGCTGACACAGTGATCCAGGTCAGGAACCTGGGACCCAGCCCGGATCCCTCCCTTTCTATCACCAAAATGATGAAGAGAAAATGCATTGAGCATTTACTATGCCAGACACTATTGTAGGCACATGGATCTCATTTGATCTTTACCATAACCCTGTGCTGTAAATACTATTATTATCCTCATTTTATAGAGAGGAGGCTGAGGCAGATGGCTCTGCCTCACACTGGCAAGTCACACTGCTAGAAGTGAATGGAATCAGTGCAGGCTGAAACCACACAGCCTGTGCCCTGAATCCATCTGCGGCCTCACTGGACAAGCCTCTAGTCCTGTAGATTCTGCCTTTTTGTTTTTAAAATTTTAAGATTTTATTTATTTCCTTGACATACAGAGATCACAAGTAGGCAGGGAGACAGGCAGAGAGGGGTGTCGGGGGAGACAGGCAGAGAGGGGCGTCGGGGGAAACAGGCTCCCCGCTGAGCAGAGAGCCCAACGTGGGGTTTGATCCCAGGACCCTGAGATCATGACCTGAGCTGAAGGCAGAGGCTTAACCCACTGAGCCACCAAGGCGCCCTGGATTATGGCTTCTTAGGCATCTTCTCATTCATCTCTTCCTCTCTCTCCCCACAGTTACTGCCCTTGGCTAGACGCTGTGTCTTTTCTCATCAGCAATAGTACTACATCCTTCTAAATTATCTCCCTGTTCCCATCTGGCCTCTCTGCCCTTCTCTCACCCTTCCTTCCATAACTGACCAAACTGGAGTTTGATGCCCACGCTGGCCTCACCTACCTTACCCGGCCTCTTCTTCCTCTCCTGCTGTTTACCTTGAACCCTATGCCGCAGGCATCATCAAACATGTGCTCTCTCAGGTTGGAATAGTGGGGCTGGGCTGCCCTCTCTACCCACAATGCTTCCTCCTTTTCTCCTGGGTGCAACACCACACCCTTCCTTACATACTTACATGCACACATACCTTGTCTATTCAGGGATCCCTCTTTATTCTTTGAGACTTGGCTCCTAAGATGCCTCCTCTATGAAGCATGTTCTCACTCTCACAGCGGGATTTGGGTACCTCTTCCTCTTCTCTGGCACCGCCCCTTCATACCTCTGAGGAAACCCATCATCTTTTTTTAATTGCAATTTTCTCTTTACAGACTCTCTTTTTGATGGTAAGGTCCATGAGGGCAGGAACCATAGTTATCTTGTTACTGTTGTATCCCCAGCACCTATACATATTCAAAAATGACTGTTAAATGAATAAATGAGGGACTGCTGAGATGACTTGATTTTCAAAGTAGATCTTGAAATCTGGAAAACATTTGTTCTCACACTTTCCCACTGTCGCACTGATCTACCCAGGCATTTTCACTGCCATGGGGCTCTAGTGGTAGTTATACTATAGAGTGGTTAGGAATGAAGACTCCGCAGTCACATTACCTAGGTTTAAAACTTGGGTCTATCATCTACTACTAGCTGGGGACCCTTAGGAAGTCGCAATCTCACTAAACCTCATGGTGTTTTAAATTTTATTTCTTATTATTTATTTTTTTTTTTTACAATTTTTTTTTTATTTTTAAGTAAACTCTACACCCAGTGTGGGGCTCAAACTCACAACCCTGAGATCAAGTCACATGCCCCACCGACTGAGCCAGCCAGGCATCGCGGTTCACTGAGTTCATGATAGGACCTACATCATAGGGTTAAAGTGAGAGCTAATGAAAAAAAGAACATGACGAGGCATTTGATGATTGGCACAGAGCTAGTGCTCAATACTTACGATCTGTTACTATTAGCTATTTTCCTGACAGCTTCACTTGACCCCATCACTCTTTGAACCAAATGTCTAGAGTATGGTTCTCAAACATGGACACTCCATCCCAGCAGGTTTTGCATTTGCCATAGTACTGGGTCACCTTGGAGGCAGAGCCTTGGGGAATATGGATCCAGATGGTAGCTGAAACCAGGAGTGGCCTTTTGCTTGTAAGTTATGATTTATTGCCTAGAAACCAAAGTAAGCGTTGCCAACCAGTCAGCAGAGTACCTCAGTTCCTCAACATTCCCAACCTTCTCCCTTCTCGCTCGCTCTCACATTTGGAAAAACAGAGGGGACTGGTATAGGCAGTTCTGGATATGAACAGCAATAGGAGGGAGAAGGAAAAGCAGCAGGATATAGAGATTGTCAGGTAGTCTACGGGGTGTTGGCCACACAGAGGAGTACAAGAAGCAACATCTGGGTCTACAGATCCCTAGTGTGTATTTCATACGTACCTGGAAGATGTATCTTCTTTGAATTCTCATGCAGAAGGAAGGGGTTGACGTTTCCATTTCAGATCTGAGTTTTTTAGATGCCGACTCTAGCAGCCTGATTTTGAGGTCATAGGAGTTTCACCGGGGCCTTGAACTAAGTGGCCAAGATTATAAATTGCAAGATTATCCTGAAAATGTGTGTGCCGATGAAGTGAATGAGGAGTGATGAGGAAAAGAACAAGACTGATTCCTCAGAAGATTTCAAAGGTTACATTTCAAATGTTACAAATCACCTTCCAAAGAACTAAGAAAATACATAATTTGGGATCAAGGGTTAAGGCTGTCCTTTGAATGTACAGCCCTTCATAATTATTTTACGTGTGGCTACTTTAGCAATGCTGTTGCCACAGCCCTCTTCCTACAAAAGTTTCCATTTCTGGTTTGAAGGACACGAGGTTAGAACACAACAGTTAATAGAAGCGGTTGGTTTTATAATCTATACCCCGAGCAGAAGTGGGTTTTTCTAAAATGGATCAATCGGAAAATTTGGCCAAACAGTTTCCTACCTAGATAGATGGCAAAAAGGAGTCACTTTGGAGAGCTTTTGAGATCCTATACCTGGGTCCCTCTTTCCAACACCTGCTCTTACTTCACTTTTTCATTCTTGTCTTTATGTTTTCTTATGAAGTAAAAGATATTTTTGTTTATCATGTAAAGCCACTTTTAGGGATGCCGGGGTGGCTCAGTCGGTTAAGCTGCTGCCTTCGGCTCAGGTCATGATCCCGGGGTGTTGGGATCAAGTCCCGCATCCGACTCCTTGCTTGGTAGGGAATCTGCTGCTCTCTCCGCCTCTGCCTATTTATGTGCTTTCTCTCTGACAAATAAATAAATAAAATCTTTTTTTTTTTAAAGCCACTTTTAAATTTCCTTCTCGCTCTTTTCCTTGTTTGGTCAGATAGGAATTTCTGTACATTTATACCATGAGAGGAATGTGGCAGTAGAAATCGGGTAAAAAAAAAAAAGAGAGAGAGAGAGAGACTGAGTATCCACATCTATCAGAATGCCTAAACTGAAATATAAACAAACAGAATTTTCATGGACTGCTGGCAGAAATGCAAAATGACACAACCTTTTTGGAAAAAGTTTGTTAGTTACTTCTAAATTTAAACAACCACTTGCCACATAACTCAGCAATCTGATTTTCCTAAGAGAAGTAAAAATATAGACACAATATGCACAAAAACCTGTTCATAGATGTTTATAGCAGCTTTTTCCTAATAGCCAGAAACTGGAAACACCACAAATGTCCATTACTGGTAAACATACTGTGGTATATCCATATGATGGACCACTATTCAGCAATAAAAAGGAATGACCTATTGGTTCATGCAAGAGCATGGATGAATCTCAAAGTATTATGTTAAAGCATTTTGAAAGAAGACAGATTGGGGCACCTGGGTGGCTCAGTCAGTTAAGCAGCTTCATTTGGCTCAGGTCATGATCCCAGGGTCCTGGGATCAAGCCCTGCATTAGGCTCTCTGCTCAGTGAGGAGTCTGCTTCTCCTTCTTCCTCTGCCTCTCACCCCTACTCGTGTGCTCTCCCTCTCAAATAAGTAAATAAAATCTTAAAAACAAAAGAGACAGATTGAATGAGTTATGTTATTATATGGCATTCTGGGAGAGGCAAAACTACATTAACAGAAAATCAGTGGTTGTTGGGGGCTGGAAAAAGGAGGGGCTTATTATAAAAGGGACACAAAAACTTTTGGAGGTGAATTAACTATTCTATATCTTAACTGTGATGGTTAGTTATGTGACTATATACATTTGTTAAAACTCAGAACCATACACCTCAAGGGGGTAAATTTTGCAACCTGTAAACTATATGTGACTTGAAAAATGATTTGTATTTCTTTGGCTTTGAGTTTCAAATCTTAGGCCATCAAAGGTAAGAAAAAAATACTCCAGGCAAGAACAAAGCATTTGGGAGAAAATACCATAAATGAAAGCAAGATGTACCCGCCTCTATACCTCACTTGAAAGAGATTCCCTAGATTTAAAGAGATAGGAATGAGAGAGGGAAAGAAAATGATCAGAGAGATTAGTGGGATCTGGAGACAAAACGTTTAGACCTAAAGAGACCCCATGGAAAGGATTAGAATCCATGTTCACTGACTGCCCTACCTATGACTGAGTGAGCCCACACATGGCCTCACCAGGTCATACTGCTGAGGACTTGCCTTGGGCGGCAGACTGACATCACCCTCTGGCAGCCAGCTGAAATGATTCCTGTTTGTGCCCCCAAAACCTTGCTCAGCTCCATCCAACATACCCCATGTGGAGAGACCTTTTTCCTTGCTATATTACATGAATGACTGCTGGCCCTCCCATGCTGCTCACCCCTTGTACTTAGGTTGGACTGAATGAAACCATCTGAGATGTGAAACACATGCCTGCTTTAGTGACCTTTCCTATCTTCTGAACTTCTCTCTCATTCACCTTATTGTTTCCAATGGAATGAAGTTAAGAGCTAAGACAATGCTTCCCTCCCACGACAGTCCATAAATAACACTAGTTTGTTTCTTCTTGGTTGGGGTTGAAAGGAGTAAGTTTTTTGTTCGCTGACCACCCTTATATCCACATGAGTATTTGTTCATCAAACATCAACTGAGCTGCTAGTGCAGTCAACCATGAAGATTCTGGGTTCCTGCCTCAGAATCTGGTAACGATCACAGTACAGGCCTGTGTCAAGAGCTGGAGGGACCCAGTGGAAGACAGGCAGCAAGGGGTCTCTGAGAAGCCTTTCTACAACTGTACTTTTCAGTCCAAGCCAGTAATTGCAATGGTGGCTCTGACCTTTCCCTCATTGTGCAACGATCCACTACCCCCCCACCCCACCCCCACCCCCGTCCCCGCCAGCTGTTAAACAAGGACTCCCTGACCGGGTTGAGAAGACTCCCTCCCTGAGGGCAGGGATCTTGTCTATCTCTAGCACAAAGTCTGGCTCATAAAGACCTGTGGAAAGAATGTGTAAGTCACTGTCTTTGGGGTATATATATACTATTTGCCAAAATATAAAGAAATATCAACCAAAATATGCTGAGAAAATGTATGCAATGAAAAAGGATAGTTCTAAACCATCTTATGATTCTTCTCATTTGTTTAGTGATTCACATGCACTTTTCTGCTCGGAAGGACACACACCCCTGCCTTGCTTCACCACTACTATCGAAACGACAAAAAAAACATTTCTTCAGCTCTAGGGAGCTAGGCACCATCTCAGCACTTACATACGTTATCACACTTAGCGTTTATGACCCTAAGGGCCCTCAGCGGAACCTCAAAAGGGAACCAACTAGCCAAGGTTAACAGAGCTAAATTGAGCCTGGAAGCCTGCTTTTCAGTCCCCACCTGCCAGTTAGTGTCCTGCCCACAGGCAGAAAGGATCTTTACAGGCATTCTCATGTGGAATTCTGCCTGCCTTATGGCATAGCTTTTTCGACCAAGTTTCCCTCAGGCTAACCCTGGATCTACCCCAGGCAAGATGAAATATCTGAGGCCTTGGACACAACAGGTCCTAACCCGTTGTCTCTGTGCTGCCTCTGACTTCTCCTTTGCAAGATGACTACCCACACCCCCTTGTTAAACACAAAATCCCACAGGAGCTCTTCTGATAGGTAGGGTCCCAGAAGGTCAGTGGCTCTTCCTTTGCTCAATCTTCCTCCCTCAGACGGCTGACATTCTCACTGGTGCAATTTCTTTATAATATCATTGAGATATAAAATGAAATGAAACCCAAGTCCTGGGGCTGTCTCGTCACCATGGAAACAACTTCAAGCCTGAGTGCCTCCAGGAGAAATGGGTGCTGGTCTTGCAGTGACAGCAGAAATCAGGGACGGGGAACTGGACAAAGCTAAAACAAGCTCCTTCTGGGTTGGCGGCAGTTTGGGTCATAAACATAACATGTTCAACATAGGATTATGTCACCGGTGGCATTATCAACCTATATTCTTTTTTTTTTTTTTAAGATTTTATTTATTTGTCAGAGAGAGAGAGAGAGAGCGCACAGGCAGACAGAATGGCAGGCAGAGGCAGAGGGAGAAGCAGGCTCCCTGCTGAGTGAGTAAGGAGCCCGTTGTGGGACTCGATCCCAGGATGCCGGGATCATGACCTGAGCCGAAGGCAGCCGCTTAACCAACTGAGCCACCCAGGCGTCCCTCAACCTATATTCTTAATTTGTGACACTGTGCCGGTGCGGTAACACAACATATGAGGCAAATGAATGACAGCTCAGATTATCCCACTTTTGTGAAAGGACATTTTAAAGTCTATTAAGGTGGCTCAAAGAATGTGGTAGGGGAAAAAAACAAATGGTAATGAATTTTAAGAACATTCTGTGGATGGATTTCTTTGCTTCTGGGAATGAGAAACCAAATTTTCCCAAGAGACTCCATTATTAAAGCCATAAATAAAACATCCCTGCTTGGTTGCTGTGCTGGCGGGGCCTTGCTCTGGAAACTAGCATTAGGGACAGGCAGTCCAGGGGAGGCTGGGGAGCTGAGTGAGATCTGAGAGCATTCTGTCCTTCTGCATGTTGCCTATCAAGGCCAGAGTGCAAGAACACAGAGCAAATTATGCTTGACTGAAGACCACCGAAGATGGTTCCTATAAAAATTCTCAAACAAGATTCTAAAATTCAAGGGTGTTTTTCTAAGCGATGCCCCTTTTTATTCTTTCTATACATGTTAACACCATAGAGCTAAGAGCCAGTAGCATGGAGCAGGGACCAAAAGCCTGAGCACCTGGGTGCTGGGTTCTCAGGTCAGTCAGCTACTTCCCAGGGGTTGACTTCCCAGGGGTTGACTAAACCTCCTCTCCTCCTTTGTAGAGGTGGGCTGGACAGATGAATTTTGGATCCTCACTATCCTCTGTGCTAACAGTGCTCCGTGGGGGAGTGGGGAGTGACACTTGGTAAGGCCTATTTGATCTGGGCAATGTGCTGGGCACTTCACGGCTATTATTTGATCCTGACAATAACTTAAGTGTGGTTGCTGGTATATCTGACTTACAGATCACAGAAACCATTCCGGAGAACTGCAGGGACTTCCTCAAAGTGATCAACAGATAAGCATACAGTCCAGCTTCAAATCCCCATCTGTCCGACTCCAGAGCTAACCTTCTTTCTACTCCAACCTGGTGATTTCTGAGCTTGGAATAAACCATTTGCATAGTTTTAATTCAAAATAAATACAACAATAGTTCTGTCATCGTTTTCAAATGATTTGCTAGGGTCTTGAAAAATACAGTTTTCCCAGAGCTCTCTGGTCTCTCATTAAAATGATCCCATTAACACCTGGGGAGAAGAGAAGGGCAGATTAGAAGTATCTTCGTGCCACATGAACTTCTGATGTTTGGCTTGTTCCAAGCTGGCCTGGAGAGTTACTCCCAAACGTTCCCCACAGCAATGTGCTATATGTTAGGACACTTTAGTCACTTCTGCATGGGCATGGTTTTCATTTCCATCTTTTCTACCAGTCTGAACAACTGGAAGCAACACTTCTTCCTCTTAAAATGAAAGCCCTGCAATCAACAGGCCTGAAATCCTATAAAATATTTTAAAGGTATGATACAACTCAACTCCTCCTCAGTTCTAAGCTCTCGGCTTCCAATGGAAAAGCCAGAATTTCTATTTCATAAAAAAAAAGAATAGAACGGAGTCAACAAAACACTCATGACAGTCTGGGTGTGTGATTGGTGTCATCTGTCAGGAAGTTTCTTATCTAGTGGTTATTCCTGCTTCCTGAATAGTAGGCTGGGACCACAGAATGGAGGGGGCTTGTGGTGGAGGAGTCGGGGGGTGAGGGGAGGGCTTCAAATCAGAACAAGAGTTTAAAAATCCCAGCTCTTCCATGAGCATGTTATTTACACTCGGAACCTCAGTTTTGTCTTCTATAAAATGGGAGTTTCTGCTTCACAGGACTGTTGCAAAATTAAGCAAATAATGGAAATAAAAATAGAATTTAACAGGCCACTTCATAACAGCACTCTGTAATCATAGCAACCATTGTATTACTGATTCCTTGCTATGTGCCAGGGACTGGGCTGAGCTCTTTCCATAGATGACCTTTTTACTAAGTGAAACCAGTATTTGAAATCAGGCGCACTAACTCCAGAGGTTGCCCTGTGCCCTGCTCTAGGTTCAGATGAAAGGATTTACGCGCACTTGCTGCTACAGGAAACAGCTGCCGGTGAGGGTGGTGGCTGATGTGGCTGGAGATTTCCCCAGCTAGGGAGGGCCATGCATAACCCTTTGTTCTCCCACTGGGTACAGCTGGTACCACTGATTCTCTGCTCCCTGGGATTAGCTTCCTGACTAGACTAGGCACATAACAGATGTCCAAAAAAAGTCCTTGCTGAATAAATAAATGCAAATAGTAAACGGAGTGTTCCTGATGTAACTAACCATTTACCTTACGCAGGAAACATTCAGTGCCAACCTCCTCACTTCTCCTCTTTGGGATACCAACAAGCTAAACAGATTTTGAATCCATATTAATTCAATGTTCACCAAGCAGCTGTTAAGTACCTACTATTAATCAAGGGGCCAAGGATTACACATGTGATCTACCGCAGAGTATTAAAAACAACAAAGCCCAGCTTATGTTCAGTTACGGAACACACAATACTTTTCAGGTAGCAGTGACCTTTGTGGCTCTGCTTAACATTAATTTGCTCATTCACATTCCCTGATCCCTCACATACTAGGCAGTCACGATGGGCAGACTGAGAAACTGTCCTGTGAAGCCACACAAGAATTAAGAAGGCTGTGGAGTCTTAGAGAGAGGCTGAAATTTGGAACACAGTGCAGGGACAGAACATAGAGTGGTGAAGCCAGGCTATGTGTGATTCCTGACCCTGCCTTTCCCAAGAAACCTTCCTGACCTCAGTTGCATCACCTATAAAATGGGAATAATCAGCATTTATCACCGCCTTCCCATACGGTGGTGAGGACTCCTGGGATGATGTCAGGAACTGCCTCCCAGTCATGGTCTTAAGTGAGGTCACATAGGCAAAGCACCTTACCCAGGGTCAGGCCTGATGTCCTGGACAGTCACTGCGGGTGTTAAGAGCTTGGAAGTGAGAGGACTCAAGGATTGCTGGTTTGGAACCGGTTGTCTCCCACACGTTATCTTTTCTCTCCTCCCGGTCCTTTGCAAGAACGAAATGATAACAGACACATCCACTGAAGCAAAACAGGTCACGGGAATAAAATAAATCCCTCAAGGACAAATAGAAGTCAACTGCAGCTAGGCCCAGACTGGGAAGGTGAAAATTCATGGGAAGACAAGGTATTTCTTATTTTATAGAGAATAGGCTTTTAAAATACTCTCACCAATGTGAAAACACACAAATACACACACACACATTTGGGAGGTTGTAATATCCTCTCTCTTCACTATTTAAGTTGCTTATGTAAGGTGAGAACACTGTAAGCTGTGGAGACTAGCTTTCGAAAAATCTGAAGTCTAGGCAAAAATATTTAGTCTGTTAAATGAAGGCACCACAATACACAACTGTGGACGCTGCCTGGCTATGCAAGGCTATGCATATGGAAGATACTGGAGTTGAAAAGAAAAACAGACAATTTACTTGAATGGTTCAACTGCCTCACCTAGTGCCTATAGAACCTAATAGATGTTTAATAAATATTTGCTCAGTGAGAAGACTTAATTTTCCATATACTATAACTGTGCCTACTTCTTTCCCATTGTCAGCCCATTATTCAAGAGATAATGCTGCCTCTTTGTCACCTCATTTGTGGTTTTATAATTCTTTTATCTCTTCACTTAACGCAATCCAATTTCCCCCAAAGAAATTGGTATAAACAGAAAAGTTTGCAGAGTTTAAGAATCTGGGGCTTAGTAGACAGAAATCCTAAAGGTCACTCAGGCATTTCTGATATCTGAAGATAAGAGAAGCATTTGCAGATAAGCAGGACACCTGATTTTTATTCATTAATTGGCCAACTGTCCTTGCAGTAAACAACCCCGCAGGGTCTGTCAGTCAGCGCTCTGTGAATGGGGTTAGACAGATGACCTCCTAAAGGCTTTTCAGTTACTTTCAATGTTAAAAGTCACGATAAAACATGCCGGGTCAATTAAGACAGTAGAGCCCTCCAAAGAATATTTGAAAACTTTATTTTCTCAAATGAGCACCAACACAGATTGGAAATATGACAGAAACAATGCACTTTTCTCTAATACTGAACCACTATGTACAAAAACAGGAAAAGGTGAAGACAAATTATTCGAAAATAATTATCTTTGTTATTGAAGCAAAGTGACCTGAAAAACGCCACAGGGGGGAAAAAAAAGGATAGGGAAAATAACAAAACCCAAACCCAACAAATACAGTTTGTAAACACAAGCATAAATAGACAGATTCCGTATTTAAAGATGGTCTCTGCAGGTTGAAAAGGGAACCAACTCTCACTTTCACCAAAATGTTATATAAAAACATACAGGCAGATTGAATTTGGTGATGGGAATAGTTTATTTCTTCTTGGCTTTACCTTCAACTGCTGGCAGATTTCATGACTGTATTTTGCTTAGGAAAATGAAACATCTCTCTCCTCTACCTTGACCACTAGCATGTTTCCTCAAGCAAGGCAGACTCTGTTAAAATATGTTAAGTTGATTGTGTTTAAGATTTGATTTCCCAGCCTCTTCCTGAACCTGAGGCAGTATGGCCTTAAAATAAAATAAATTGTTTACTTACAAGGTATGTGTATTATTTTACCAATGTTCTTTCAACCCAAACCAGACACGGCTCCTACAACAACCGGAACCCTAGGGTATGTAAGGAACACACGCACATGTCAGTTAGAAACACACAGATTTCATTCCGTTTGACCTTCACAAACAATAGATTTCCTTCACCATCTGGGAAAGTTGAGCACACAAAGAAAAAGGAGCAAAGTGGCAATAGCTCCATGCTCAGAAAATCAAAATCCTCATGGTTTGTGCTGTTGGTCCACTCAGAAACAAAACAACCAGCAAGAAAGAGAAGCAAGCCTTATGTGCCCAAGGTGTAAACTGTAGGTATACTGTCCCCAGTAAAAAAGAAAACAGGAGGCACAGTCCAAAGTGCTTTTTACACTTACACACACACACACACACACACACACACACACACACACACTAAAAACAAGATCCCGATTTGTTGGAAACTCTTCCAAAAAGAGGAATCACTAAGCTGTAACTATATCTGATTTTATTTTATTTTTTTCTTAGCCAATATTGGTGCAAAAAACTATTTCAATTCTCAACCTGGTAATGAAACTGCAGAGTCTGCTCCATGGGTTGGGGGGTGGAGCAGAGAGGCATTGCTTTATTCCCTCTGTCCAGACAAAAGTGATACAGATCTTTTTTTAAAAAAGAGTATATTGGTGATCACTTGTTTCCCTTAATATATACTTCAAGAAATGCAGAGGAAACCATAGAATTTAAAAATGAAAATAAAAAGTGCTCTCAGGGGATCTGAGAAAACAGCACCAAATATATTATTTAAAAAATTAAATATTATTTACAAAAGTATATTTCACAAGCAACTTTTTTTCCATATATATATCCACTTGAAAATCTTTTTCTAAAGGGGACACCTCTTTTTCACACACTGACCCACCTGCCAAGATTTATCCCATCTCCATGATCTTGCTCTCTCGGAGTTGGGGCAGCACTCAGTCAGGCCCAGCTGACCATTGGGGCCATCAAGTCTGGCTGTATTTGATTCATGTCAAATCAATCCATCACAGCCTGAGACTAACATCCTGGGGTCTCGGTGTATCCAGGGCCACCAAGGCCACACGACCTAGGACAGCAAGGGGAGATGGAGATGGACCTAGAGGGTTGGCCAGCTGGATTTCAGTTGCAAAGAAGGCAGCTGCTGGCTGAGGTATAGAACGTCATGCCTTTCCCTTCCTCACTTCGCCCTTTCCCCTGCCCTACTCCCTGCACCCTGCCGAGGCTTTACTGTCAAACTCCAATTCCCTGAACCTGCCAGGGGTGAATGGATGAGGTCTTTGGTTATGCTCTGAGTCAATAATTTGGTGAGGAAATTAAAGAACGAACTGACTGAGGCCATGAGTTGATGTGTCTCCATCACTCAGCTGCGGTCTCTCCAATACTGCTTGATGTTAGGTAGACAAACCATGAGTGGAGCTGAAGTTGTAAGAAGCACTTTTGGTTTCATTGACACAAAGGGAAAGCCTAATGAGTTTTTTCCCCCTGTAGTTATGGAAAAACCAACATTCTACTCAGATCTTTTGCACCAAGTATGGTGCCACACATTCACTGGATGCTCAATGGGTAAGAATTGGAAAACCAAAAACAAAACCAGAACCTGGATCTAACTGGAGCCTGCTCTGATCCATGCAACAGCCAGAGGCCTCATCCCCAAGAAGAACAGTGGCACATCGGTCCCCTCTGCCCCTTGAAAATTCTAGGACACCTCGTGTCTGGTTTCTATGTCACCACATTCCATTTTCAGTATCAAAGACAAAACCTCTACCCATGCTTAATCCCCATTTTCTTTCTACGTTAAGGAGTATCAACAGCCAGGATATTCCCTGAGCAAAGGCGCTAATCAAAATCTCTACGTGAAGGCCACTACCTTCAGCACAGACAGAAAGGGGGATCTATGGTTTTTGTGCTGGCGAGCCAGTTTAGGAATGTGAAAGTCGAAAATTTTTTCATGGAGATCTTGGCCTTGGGAGCCAGAAGAACTTTTTCTTTGGGAGTGGAAATGAAATACTTCTTCTGAACCTCAGTCTGCTTTTTAGTAATGTGGGGAGAACTTAATTTCCCAGGGTTGCTGAAGTACCAAAAAATGTGGGTTAAAAGCCTCTGGGAACAAGATTCAATTTCTAAGAATCCTTTTGTGTCACAGAAGCTGTCTACTGCTAAGCCTGGAGCCACCCAGCTTCCTGTCAATCCTGCCTCAGTCACCCTCCAGGGCAGGACCACGCCTGGCTCCTAGCTCCGGTGCCCCTTCTGCAATCAGACCACAGCAACATGAAAAGGCATTTCCACCATGGACTCAGTCCCTACGGGAATTTGTCAGAATTCTGGAAATGTCCCTCACTGTCTGCTTAAATCCTGATGAATCAATTTTACAGATATTGTCTCTACGAACTCACTCTCTGTGACTTTTAAGGTGAATGTTCCTATAGGATCAGCCTACTTAGAGAATGAGATGCTGAGAATTACCTAACATAACCTGCACATATCTTAACATTAATTACATTTTCGGTCTAAGCAATAAAATTAACTCGGTTAAATGACTTTGGTCGTGCACAGTGTACTACTGGCTTAGCTGTTGGTAGAATACACTGCACAGTGTTGGTTAACTGTAACAAACTCCTTTCTCTCAGGAGACTTAGGAAGGATTTGTTCTCCATTTCCTTAATATAAAGAACTTTGGTTTGGGCTGCGAGATGGGAGGCAGAGGCTAATATTGGAATTTGTAACTTGATGTTGGCTATCACACCCAGGCCCTTCCCACAAATGGACCACTCTGACAATTTCTCTCCACACAAAGCAGTCAAGTCTGAGAACAGCTCCAGGGGCATGAGGAATCTCCTGGCCAGGTTATCACTCAGCTCAAAGCCTTGGGACTTTGTTTTCCACAAGTCTACAGGGATACAACTGGAGAAAAACACCCAAAACTCTATGTACAAAGAATTGCTGATCTCACCGAAGCCACTGCATACCAAAGGGGAAAGATGCACTAACCTGTCATGGTTCAAATCTAAACTATTCCCAGCATTGCCCCACCGCACCCCCCTCCTTGCCACAAGGTTCTTCTCTTACTAAGGGTCAGGAAAAAAGGTTAGATAGTCAGAATTGCTAACTGGTTCTACTTTTTATTGTTTCTGGCACAGTATCTGAGCCATTTCTGAAGGAGCTCCCAAACTACCGCCCCCACTTTGTTCCCTGTCCTCCTCAGTTACTGATTTTACTTGGTTGGTGGCCAAAGCCTTTGGGATATTTCGATCTTGCATCCATTGCAAATGGCAGTCCCCCGCTTCTTACCTACAGTGACTAAAGAGGCAAAGATGACCCGACGGGCAGTGAGGCATCGGGAGTTATCAAAACCACCTGGGCTTTTCACCCTCTGCTTCCACGACACCCCCAACTCAACCCAGGAGAACCAGGCCCCTGATCCGCTGGAGTTAGGGCCAGTTCCTGGGCTCACATGCTAACCCGGCACTGTCGGTGTCAGGAACAGAAGCTTCTGATCAGAGAGAATGCAGTCATGAGGTATTTTTTTTTTTTTTTCTCTTTGTCCTTTTAGACAAGTCGATTATTTCAAGCCTAAGTTACCAGGACTCCGGGAGCAGCACAATTTTGTTCCTACCTCTAACGGCCCATCCCCTGCCCACCCCTGGGACCCTCAAGGCTCTCTCCTTCCCCTCTTCCTCATACCCCTGTGCTGTGCCACTGCTCTCCCAACAAGAGGCCATCAGGCAGCTCTTCTATAGGCCCTAGGGCCCTGATCAAGGTGGGCTGCCGCCATGCGGTCATATATCTGTTCCTTTTGTTGTTTTGTTTTCAGCCAACACTAGAACAGAGAGAGAAGCCAGGATCAACTCACAAACAGATACAAAGCAAAGAGACAGAGAGACAAAGACTTAGAGGCCAGTCACCAGAAAGACGGTGTCAGGGTGGGAGAATGCCCCAGATGGCAAGGCCCCTAAATGGATGGAACCAAGTGTTCAGTCACTCTCTCACTCTTGGGTAGAATGTTCGGTTGGATGGCGTTCACGTGGACACTGGGTTAGGTGGATACCCTCCGATCAGTCCCAGCCATTGTCCTTGATCATGTGTGCTAGCTCAATGATGTATTTGCCTTCTTTATATTTCTGGCTGCTTTCAAAGGCATGTTCCTAGGAGACAAAAAAGAAAAGACACCGAATGACCAAAGACAAGTAGGCGACTTGTAGCACCGGAGCAATCAGGACCAGCCTCACCCAGAATGAAAGCATTCTTGCCACTCGAACATGCCACTGAGCTCCAGTTCTGAGGCAGCACTGGGACTCTCTCAATATTTACAACCAAGTTTCAATATTTTGCAATTTAAGTATCTGAAACATTTTTCTCAGTATTTACCATAGAATTTCTTCAGGATCTCTCATCATTTAAGGCTTTGCCCAAATGTCACCACCTTGGCAAGGTCTTCCCCACCTATTCTAATTTAAAAGCACAACTTCTACCCCTGAATTCTCTCTCCCCCCCCTTTCCTGCTTCATCCTTCTTCACGACATTTATCATTTTCAAACCCACAGTACAACCTGCACATCTACTGTAGCTACTGTCTCTCACCACAGTGACACAAATTTCATGGCAGGCAGAGGTCTTCATTTACGTTATTCATTGCTGTATCCCTCAGAAGACTGCTTGCCAGATAATAGGTCTTCAGTAAGAAACTGCTGTGTGTGTGTGTGTGTGTGCGTGCGTGCACAATATCTGAGGGAACTTGGTTTGGGATGCTAACCAGGAATGCGCTCTATAGATGTATCCATCAAGTTTCTATGGCAGAACCCTCAACTGCACTTTGTTCCACTTAGAGAAAAGACACTCAGGGAGAGTACTAAGTATTGGGGAGCCAAATAGGTCTTTTTCTTGTTTATCTTGCTGTTTCTATGTCAAGTGTGTTAAGTCTGTTTTTCCTTCACTGCCTTTCTCCAGGGAGTAAGGAGCTCCACAGACTCCAGCCTGAAACCTGGCAGCCCTCAAGCCCCACCAGCTGCCAGGCCTCCAGAGAGAAAAATGCAACAGAAACCACCTGGCAGATAACCATCCTAAATTTATAACACTGTGGGTGGGCTTGCAGGCTAGTAAGCCACACAGGGGGATATTAAACAACAACAAAAAAAGCCCTGCACATGTAGAGGCTCAAAGGGTATTTTATTCCTAGGTGTAGATGTATAAAAACATGTTGGTATATCGTATGAAAAGCATTGGTCATCACAGTCATTTGATGGTTGAGCTCGAGGTGCAGAAGCAGTAGACATCAGCTTTGTTTCCTAGCCTTCCAGCTCAGGAAGGGACCCAATCCTCCTGCCTCCCGTAACTTCTGGGCAACATTTGCATGTAATGCATCTTCAATTCCTAGAGCTCTGGGGATCTGGGACTCTGACCAAGGACTCACACTTGAGCCTCTCCCTGAGAGAGGAATCATTCCACAAAGTGGAGAGGGGAGGGGCGCTGAGAGAAAATGTGCAAACACATCACACACACACAATGTGGATTCAGCAGTCATTTCCCTGACACTTCATTATTCCTCAGTTCCGTGTGTGTGTGTGTGTGTGTGTGTCTGTCTGTGTGTGTGTATACAACAAAGGAATGTGGTTCGAGAATAAGACCTATTGTTCCATGGTAGTGTGTTCAGGATGGGGAAGAGGTAAAAAGAAAACTAGGAAAGTAAGAATATATCCCTATTAAACAACGACAAGAACAAAAAAGCCAAAAGGAAAAAAATTCAACAGGCCCCAAGCCACAGGACACTTGCAAAATGTCCTACCTGGACAGAACCTTAAGATGTGGAGTCTGCAGAACATCCCAGACCAAACCCTGGCCCCAGAAGCATCACTTAACCACGTGCATTTACAAATGCAAACTTTTTGTTTACAAAACTGGGAGAATTATTAAAAATACTTCACAGGATTTCTGTGAGGGTCAGAAGAAATAATGGAATGACAGACTGGAGCACGGGCCTGGGACGTGAGAGGTAATCAATAAATATTTGGGGAAATGGAGGTTTTCCCACTGTCCTGTGCGTATCACTATGCTTGTCAAGCTGTTTTATCTATTTACCTGTAGTTTTCCTCCTTGATATCATGGCTATAAACAACTTCAAGGGCAGGTGATAGATCGCATTTACTTTTGTATCCAACACGAAGTCTTTTAATAAACCTTTGTCAAAGGACTGAATCATTTTACCTGAAGTAAGGAGCAAAACCAACCAACTCAGATTTACCTTCTGTCTGTAATCCTGTACATCTTCAATGGATTAAGACGACCAAGAGGTTGGAGAAACAGAAGAATAATCACAACCAGAACCGTGGCCCCCAGATCACCCAGAGGAGGCCGCCGGCCATCCAGGGGAGAAGAGCCAAGGCCAGGTTTCCCACAAGCAGCAATCAGGGCAACCCCAGGGAACTGTAACCATCTTGGCACCGTGAAACATGCTGTCCAGGGTTTCTTTCTAATTCTGAACATTTCAAGGGAGACGTGAAAGACAGGATGTAAAGGCAATGCTGCTCCATGGCAGACTCTCCCTGTGGTAGTGAAGATTTGCACATTTTTCAACTTTGGTTAAATGGAATCATGTTTTTGTTTTTGATAGAGATGGACAGGGAGAGAGAGAGCACAAGCAGGGGGAATGTGACAGAGAGAAGCAGTTTTCCTGCTGAGCAAGGACTGGATCCCATGACCCTGGGATCGTGACCTGAGCCGAAGGTAGATGCTTAATGACCGAGCCACCCAGGCGCCCCTGGAATCATACTCGTATGTCGGGCTTCTTTTGCTCAACATCTCTTTTATTTAAATAGACTTCTTCATATTTTTAGAGCACTTTTAGGTTCACAGCAGAAGGGAGCAGAAGGCAAGGAGGTTCCCCCTGCACTCCCTGCTCCCACATAATGGGCAGCCTCCCCCATTCCAGCCTCCCGCAGAGTGGCATCTTTGTCATAATCAACAAACCTACACTGACACATCATTATCACTCTGTGGGCAGTTCTGACAACTCCTCCAGGCTCTTCCCAAGCTAACTAAAAGCTACCTAACCACAGATCATCTGAGCCAGCCCCACACTGGCCCTGGGCAACTGATGGGACAGGGAATTTACAGCATTTACATGGATTAAACTGTCCTCTCAGAGATGGGAAGACTCAATATCCCTACCATGACTGGGCAGAAGAAAGCACGTGAAGATATCTGCCAGTAATTAATGTATCTACCAGCAGTAACTACAGAAGTTTATTTTCACCGATCACCCGTACCTCCTCTCACCCTGACGAAGGACTGCTCACTCTAGGTGTCATGAAGACATTAAAAATACTTGTTGAGGGGCGCCTTGGTGGCTCAGTGGGTTAAGCCTCTGCCTTCGGCTCGGGTCATGATCTCAGGGTCCTGGGATCGAGCCCCGCATCGGGCTCTCTGCTCGGTGGGGAGCCTGCTTCCCCCTCTTCTCTGCCTGCCTCTCTGCCTACTTGTGATCTCTCTCTGTCAAAAAAAAAAAAAAAAATACTTGTTGAGTTAAACAGTGAAGGAGCAAATGTCCAGTAGGGAGATTCTAGCCATGACTATATCTAACAGTAAACATTAATTAATATGTTTGATGATGCTAGCACAGGGCCTAGGACCTGAGCAATGTTTGGGGGACATTTACCAGATGGGCTCTGCAGTGACATTCCCAAATACCTATATCCCAGTTTGGCCATGTAATGGCTAGAAAATATCAGATAGACCATTCACCTCCCTATGCCTCCATTTCCTCATTCATAAAATAGGGATTAAAATATGACCTACCTTCTAAGAATGCTGTGAAGAGTACATAAAATAATACAGGCCTGGAACACAGTAAGTTCCCACAGTAAGGGAAATGTTATGTGCTGTTGTTATTATTATTATTATTATTAATTAAATTGTAAAGAAGATGTGTGTGTGTATCTGCCCATCTCAGGGGCAGGTGCAAAGGAACGAGTAAGAGAACAGGACTGTCAGAGGAAAGGGAAGAATGCGTGTGACAGACAGGAGTGTGCCAGCAGCTGCTCTTTGGGTTCAGCTGCCTATTCCTGGACTAAGATAACCCCACAAGGCCACAAGAAGCCAGGAGAAGAAAGCAACCTTCCAGCACGAGGCTCTCAGCTACTCCCTTCACAGCCCTCTCGCCACCTGACCAGACTCCTCAGTACTCACGTATTTCCAGCCCAGAGTGGTTTTGCAGTTTTCACAGTAAATGTCTGCGACTGCGTGGAGTCCTGTTAGCAACACTCGCTCTTCTGCGGGCCCACAGCCCACATTAACTCTGTGCCAAGGGACGGAGAGAGAGAGAGAGAACGGGTAGTTAGTCACACACTAAGCCTTGGTCGTTCAAGCTGAGCTTGCGGTGAGAAAATAACTGAGCATGGATGCCTCAAGGGAAGCCAACGCTGAGAAGGGCGTTGTTTATGACCAAACGTGGTAACAGCTCCTAAAATGTAGCGACGTGGAAACATCTCCATTGAAATGCATTTGGGATCTGCTAGTTCTGATTCAGTGTGTCTACCAAAAAAAAAAAAAAAAAAGTCTTTACGGTTGAGACTTTGCTTGGAATGTTTCTACTAATCCTAACCTTGTGACCTAAGGGGACTAAGTGATGGCCACACTGTGAAGACCAAAGCCAGGAGCATGGGTCCTCAGCTCAGAGCTCACTGATGACTGAACAGAGCTGAAGATGTCGAATGTGACATCTGCACGGTCTTGTCCCTGATTGCAAGGACGAACGAGCCCTGTATTATCTCCAGCTGAGCATGCGAGACTGCCGTTCCCCCAGTTCACCACACTTGTGTGAGCTTCACCTTCCTCTCCCAGGTAGGAAGCTAGAAATGACCTGCCCCACAGCGACGGAGCGCCCTCTAGGCCGAGTGCAGTGGGGAGGCTCTTCACTGCCCAAACCTTTTCCTCCAGTCCCAGCTCCCGCCGGATCTCCATGTCTTCTGTTCGACCTCCTCTCTTCCCGGATGACTCATCTTAGACCTGGTTCTGAAGCCTCCATGATGAGGCCCTCGGAGGCACTTCAACTTCTTCCCTATGAGCCTAGAGCCCTCTGATGTGCCTACTGTGGGTAGTAAGTGTGCTATTTTTAGCCGAAGATGCTGCACCCCCCCAAAATTCCCCAAAGATAACTGGCTACCTACTGTGGAGAGTAATGTTTCATAGAGCTTTTATCATGGCAGAGGGAGGCAAGGACCATTGTTTAATTATCATTGAGCACTCCTCCCACCACCCTACAAAATTTGCACCAAACCATGGATGTACCAGAGACACTCACACTGAGTTAAAGAGGTATGCTCGTCCTTGACTTCCTTGGAACGACTGAAATGCAAGAAAACAAATCGAAAGTTAGAGATCCATTTCACCCACCCATTCAGGAAACCAGCCCCAAATCACAACAGTCATGACCTTCCAGGATTGACACAGAAAAAAAAAAAAAAAAAAGGCTCTGAGGTGGCAGTTAGCATGGGGGAGGACAAGAGGAACCAATAAAGAGAGCTACAGAGCTTGGGCCAGCCCACACTTGGACTGTTTTCACCAGCCCAGGTGAGAAGAGAGAAAAACCAAACTCCACAATTACCATTAGACACTTCTTCCCTCCTGACACCATCAGTTTTACTAATCCACCCAGATCATTGACATTGGCCTTTGCTGGACCCACTTGATTCCAGGGATCTGTGCTGGCCACAGCTTTCCTCCCGTTGGTTAGGGAAATCAGTGCAAGCACCTTTGCTGGTCCTCTTGGTCCAACCCTGAGAAGATGGCAAAGAATCCCCAAGGCAAGAAGGAATACGCCACCAAACCTGTACTTCTCACCTGCTATAAATCCTAACTGCCCTAAGAGTAAAAATCCTCCCAACTGGGAGCATGGGAGCTCTCCTTTCGAGGTGTAAGCAACTTGATCTCTAGATCACAGGAATGCTCATTAAGCAGCAATCCCATTTTAAATTCTAACTTAAATATGAGCTGCTCTCTTCCGGCTGAAGGGTGGCAGGGAATAGGAGAAACGTGAGCCAGACCTTACCATGCAGTCTGGCATCTACTTCCATTAACACAGGCCCTCGCCGTGTTTCTCTCCTCTGGTTACACTGAAATGTCTGGCTGACATGAACCATCCGTGTTCTGCACCACTGCCTGCATTTTTAATGTGGTCTGACAATCGTACTCTGAATCCAACCTCCTAGGCTTCTCAGAAAACCACTCTAAAAACAAACAAATAAGGGACTCTCCCATGACCTCTATTACTCCGTGGCTGGAGAAATCCAGTGGTGACTGGTTAACAGAGCACCAGAGGGTAGGAGAGAACCAGACAGGGCACAGATCACTGCACACCAGACAGCCACTGTCAGAAATACAGGACTTTAGGGATCAGTGCCACCCGCCAGAACCAAAGGCAACATTTCTGGCCTGTGGAAAAACTGCCCTTGGGGCAGCTAGATTGTTGGTTGCCCCTGACATGCAAATGCACCAGAGGCTGTGCTCCCAGGTGTAGCTCCAAAAAGCGAGCAGATGTTCCCCCAGCTGTCGCTCAGACCTAAACCAGCTCCTTCCTTTGGGTTTTGAAACATTCCTGGGGAACAGAAGAACTCCCAAGCTAGCATGAAGCAGGCATAAAAACCTGGAGGTCTATGCTAGGTGTTTGGAAGAGACGGTATCCCAGTGACACAGACTATGGATTGAGACCACCTGTTAGACACCCAAGCACTGGCAGGGAAGCAAAGCCTCACCGTCTGGCCCCACCAACCTCTGCAGTCTCTTCTCTCGCTAAAGCGTCCTTTGCTCTAGTCAGGCTGAACCACACACAGTTCCTGGAACTTGCATTTCACCCGTCTGGCCACAATGTTCCCTCAGAAGGGGGGCGCTCTTCCACCTGACCAATGCTAAGCCGGCTTTGGCTCAGCTTCCTCTCTTTCGTAAGGCTTTCCCTGCCCTCCCCCGGAAGAGGCACCCACTGGCACCTACGTTCAGAACTCCTCCTGTTCCCCGTCTGTTCCTCTTTCACAGCACTTAACATACTGGATCTAATTTATATGTTTATTTTCTAACTTCCTCACTAGATTGTGAGCTTCCTGAAAGTGTAGGCCAAGTCTTCACTCTCTCTGAACCCCTAGCACAGAGCACAGGAATCTGGCATACTGTAGGCATTTAAACTAAGTATTTACTCCACAGGTGAATTGCCTCTGATTTCCTTTGTTTCTGTAAGTGGCTTTACTGATGTGTAAGTGACGTTGTAAACCATACCTGTGTAAAGTGCACTATTTGTATCCACCTGTGAAAACATCACCGGGGCGGGGGGGGGGGGGGGGGGGGGGGGGGGGGGAGGCTGGGTGGCTCAGTGGGTTAAGCCGCTGCCTTCAGCTCAGGTCATGATCTCAGGGTCCTGGGATCGAGTCCCACATCAGGCTCTCTGCTCAGCAGGGAACCTGATTCCCTCTCTCTCTCTCTGCCTGCCTCTCTGTCTACTGTCATCTCTCTCTCTGTCAAATAAATAAATAAAATCTTAGAAAAAAAAAAAAAGAAAACATCACCAGGGTCAAGACTGTCACACCCACAAGTTTCCGCTGTCCTTCTTCGTACTGCCTTCCGTCCTCTCCTCACTCCTTTCCCACTCATCCACAGGCAGCCCCTGCCGTCACTGTCGCTTGCATTTTCCGCTTTTTTTTTTTTTATATATAAACAAAATCATACAGGATGCAGTACTTTTTGTCTGGCTTCCCTCACACAGCATAATTATTCCAAGATTCACCCATGTTGTCGCATTTTATCAAAAGCTAATTCCCTGGGGCACCTGGGTGGCGCCCTCACTTAAGCTTCTGACTCTTGGTTTCAACTCAGGACATGATCTTGGGTCGTGAGATCCAGCCCCGCGACGGGCTCCATGCTCAGCGTGGAGTCTGCTTATCCCTCTCTCCCCCTCATCTCTCTTGTTCAAATAAATAAATACAATCTTTAAAAAAAATTCCCTTTTTATTGTTAAGAGTCATATCCCATTCTATGCATTTACTGTAGTTCCTTTTTATTTGGTTTGATTTTCATAAGTGATTTAGACTCATCAACCTCCCAAGTCCCCTTACAGCTCCAAAATTATATTCTCTTATGATTCCTGGTTCTACATTATGGATAATTGGGAGCACCATCTTCTAAGAAACATTTGTTATAAACTTCAAGTTTGGAGCTTGGAAGCATGTGGTTATGGGAAAATAAATTCTAGAAGAAAGCAGACAGGAAGATGACCACACAAAGTAACACACCTCTATTCTTTGTAAGAGGACAAGGCATTTATTTCCCCAACAAACACAGATCATCTACTATACCTAGAGACCATCAGGAATGCAGGGAGAGAAGCAGCACTTGTAAGACTTCCCAGGGTAGAGGTATCCCCAGAAGGTATATAAGACAATCGGAGTAGGGGGGAAAAAACCCCAAAATTTTAATCTACTTTGATCTTTTTATATTTTTATCTCAAAAAAAAAAAAAAGTTTCAGGGGCACCTGGGTGGCTCAGCCCTTAAGTATCGGCCTTTAGCTCAGGTCATGATCCCAGGGTCTTGGGATCCAGCCATGCATCAGGCTCCCTGCTCAGTGGGAAGCCTGTGTCTCCCTCTCCCATGACCCTGCTTGTGTTCCTCCTTTTCTCAAGGTGCCTCTCTCTGTCAAATAAAGAAATAAAGAAATAAAATTTAAAAAAAAAAAAAAACTTTCACTGAACAGTCATAGAGCTTTGCCACTGGGATTTTCCCTGGGCTACTGCCATGTGTGCACAGGTATCTAGAAGGAAGTGTGGGGCTCTCACTGTATGTGTGTGTGGCGTGACAGTGGTACCCTTCAGTCTTTGCTTTCAGCATATTGTGAATACTGCTGTTTTTTGTGTAAAAGGATGTCAGTAATGAGACTAATCTTAAAAAAAAACAAAAAACAAAAAAACCCCAACAGACAAAAACAGGATACTTGGGGTTCCTAGGTGGCTCAGTCAGCTGTGCGTTTCGGCTCCAGTCCTGAGATCGAGCCCCCTATTAACCCCTGTGTTCAGCAGGGAGTCTGTCTGAAGATTCTCCCTCTCCCTCTTCCTTTTCCCCCTCTTCATTATCTCTCTCTCTCTAAAATAAGTAAATAAAATCTTAAAAAACAGGATATTTAAACAGTAGGATCCCTGCAATTTTCTGTATAGAATAGCATACCACAAAGAGGTTCACTTATATCAAAGTACTTAAAAATGTTAAAAAGTCATACATTTTTCTTCTGTAAAAAGATGAACATTCCAAACTCCCTGACCTTTGCTGTAAAAAGTAGCTGACAATACTATGGCACTCTTACTCTGCAATATTTTCCAAAGAATAAACCCACAAAAATCTGTCCCTTCAAAGTATAGGTGATATTTTAATAGGAAATGGGAATATAATTTCTTTTCAAAAAGTACTTATGCTATGGAGAAAACTGGTATCTGGCAATGTATCTATTTTATATGATCTCTGTATTTTAGAACTGGTATGACTGTACAAAAAATTGATCAAAATGAATGATATTTAGAAGATAATGCAGGTGGAAATCTGTGTTCGAAAAGATTTCTTAGATCCTGCCCCATAAATATTTTATAAAAGAAAAATACTGTTAAATTCAATGTCATCAAAATTTCAAACCTGAGAAAAGTTAAGCCACAGACTGGGAAAAAATACCCAGAAATCACATCTACGACAAAGCACTTGTACCTAAAATATACAAGGAACTCTCAAAATTCAACAATAAGAAACAAAACCCCCAATTTTAAAATAAGCAAAAGTAGCTCTCTGCTCCTAACCCATTCAACAGTCATCAGAATATTCTGGTATAGTGCCACCCACATCCCCAAGACACAATGGTGAAGGTCAGAGTAAACAGCAAAATTGGTCATACTGGGCGCCTGGTCAGCAGGGCTGCTTTCAACGCTGGCAAAGTGGATATACTGTTGCCATCAGTGACACCTTCATAGGTCTCAACTACATGGTCTCCCTGTTCCAGTCGGATTCCACCCACAGCAAATTCAACAGCACACTCAAGGCTCAGAATAAGAAACGTCGTGAATGGGAAGTTCATCTCCATCTTCCAAGAACAAGATCCTGCCAACATCAAATGGGGTGATGTTGGTGTTGAGTATGCTGTAGAGTCCAGTCCACGGGGTTCTTTGCTACCCCATTGAAGGGTGGGGCCAAAAGGGTCACCATCTCTGCCCCTTTCTGCTGATGCCTCATGTTTCTGGCGGGCATGAACCATGAGAAGTATGACAACCTCCTCAAGATGGTCAGCAATGCCTCCTGCACCACCAACTGCTGGCCCCTCTGGCTAAGGTCACCCATGACAACTCGGTGTCATGGAGGGACTCATGACCACAGTGCATGCCATCATTGCCAACCGAAGACTGTGGACAGCCCTTCTGGGAAGCTGTGGTATGATGGCTGAGGGGCGGCCCAAAATATCATTCCTCCTTCTACTGGCACCATCAAGGTAGTCAAGGTCATCCCTGTGCTGAATGAGAAGCTCAATGGCATGGACTTCCTGTCCCCATCTGCAATGTCAGTCGTGGAACTGACCTGCTTCCTGGAGAAAGCTGCCGAACATGATGACATCAAGAAGATGGTGAAACAGGCATCAGGGGCCCCTGCAAGGGCATTCTAGACTAAAGTTGAGAACCAGGTTGCCTCCTGAGACCTTAACAGTGATACCCACTCTTACACCTTTGATAATGGGGCTGGCATTCTCCCTAATGACCACAGTGTCAAACTCATTTCCTGGTATGACAGTGAATTTGGCTACAGAAACCAGCTGGTGGACTTTACGGTCCATATGGCCTCCAAGGAGTAAAAGCCCCCTGGATCACCAGCACCAGGGAGAGCAAGAGAAGAGACAGAAAGGCCCTCAGCTGCTGGGGAGTCCTTGCCCCAACTCACCACTGGCACAATGAGAAGCTCATGACCTCTAGGCAGTTTCCACACAAGAACCCCAAAGTAAGAGAGGGACTCAGGGAGCCCCTCAATCATCAATAAAGTGTATCACCAATAAAGTGTACTGTACCCAGCAAAAAAAAAAAAAAAACCCTCAAAAAATTTTTAAATAAAGAATAAAATGAGCCAAAGATTTGAACAGACTTCACCAAAGATAAACAGATGGTAAACAATCACATGAAAAGATGTTCAGCATCAGCACTTACTGGGGTAAGTGCAAATTAAAATCACAATGAGATACCACCCCTCATACTGGTCAGAATGGTTAAAATTAACAAGTCAAGAAACAACAAATGTTGGCGAGGATGCGGAGAAAGGGGAACCCTCCTACACTGTCGGTGGGAATACAAGCTGGTGTAGCCACTCTGGAACACAGCATGGAGGTTCCTCGAAAAGTTGAAAATAGAGCTGCCCTATGAGCCAGCAATTGCATTATTAGGGATTTACCCCAAAGATACAAATGTAGTGATCTAAAGGGGCACCAGCACCCCAAAGTTTATTGCAGCAATGTCCACAGTAGCCCAACTATGCAAAGAGCCCAGATGTCCATAGACAGATGAATGGATAAAGAAGATGTGGTATACATATACAATGGAATACTATGCAGCCACCAAAACAATGAAATCTTGCCACTTGTAACGATGCAGATGGAACTACAGATGGTATTATGCTAAGCGAAATGATCAGTTAGAGAAAGACAATTATCATAGGATATCACTCATATATGGAATTTAAGAAACAAAACAGAGGATCATAGGGGAAGGGAGGGAAAAATAAAACAAGATGAAATCAGAGAGGGAGACAAATCACAGACTCTTAATCACAGGAAACAGACTGAGGGTTGCTGGAGGGGAGGAAGTGGGGAATGGGGGAACGGGGTAACTGGGTGATGGACATTAAAGAGGGTGTGTAAGGTAATGAGCACTGGGTGTTATAGAAGACTGATGACAAAACCAAAAAACTCTGGAATAATGAGATTCTGAGAACTTCCAGGTTAGTGAACACATCGTAGCGCTCAGTGAGTGACATGCCCTGAAAGGGCATGAAAAGTTCCACCCTCAACCTTTGCTCTCTGTTTGACCACCATTTGGCAATTCCTGAGTTGTATCCTTTATAATAAAATGATAGTCCTAAGTTAAAAGAAAAACAAAAAACAAAAGACACACAATGAGAGATCATGACACACCTATTAGAATGGTTCAATTTTTTAAGTTGACAAAACCAAGTCAAGAATGTGTAGCAACTGGAACTCTCTCATACACTACAAAACAGCATAGCCACTTTGGACAAGAGTTTGGTGGTTTCATTTATCCAAGTTAAATGAAAACCTATGTTTCAGCAAAGACCTGCAGGAGAAGGTTTTTGGAGCAACTTTATTCTTAATTGTCCAAAACTGGAAACAATCTAAATGTCTCTCGGTTGGTGAACAGATAAAATGGGGCTGCCCATATAACCATAGTCTGCAATACAAGGAACCAACTGCTGATACACATACCGACATGAACGAATCTGAAATGCACTGGGCTATGGTAAGTGGTTGCCAAAGGTTACAGCTAGGGGGAGAGTTTGACTACAAGGAGTAATGGGGGAGACAGAATTACTATCTTCATTATGGGGGTGTTAATAAGACCAAGTGTTTATCACGTATGAGGACTGTATACAAAAGAGTGAATTTTACTTTGTAAAACTAAAAAAAAAAAAAAATTTTAATCCAATAAAAATTTAAAAATAAGCCATCTCTACAATCTCCCATCCATACACTGTATTTCTGTATTTTGACAATTAGGAAGACACAATTTCCTAGTCTATTCAAAAGTATCCCAAACAAAGAGCCAACTGCAAAGTTCTGCAAAAACCTTTGTGTAATTGGGTAAATGGATTGGAGCATGGGGATCATAATTTTCATAAGCACAAACATGCTAATGTTGCATCTGAATCTGCCTTTCTTATAAGAACTTTCCAGCAAGGGATACTTTTAAAATATGAAAAATACTCTCATTAGGACATACCTTAGAATTACTATATCAGAAAGTGATAAATGAGTTTTCTTTTTGAAAGAGTGTATTAAATCACATAGCTTCATAATATTTGAAAACCAATTTATAATAGTTTTTTTTCCTTTCTAAATTTTAATTATTAATCATTTCTTTGAATATAGATTTATAATGTATATATTACATAGCAGTATGTGTATACCACTCTTACGTATCCACAGACTAAGAGTATATACTCAAAACATTTTACTAGTACGGATGTGTGATTTTAAAAGTCTGGGGACCATTCTGGGGGTTTCTGCCTGCTTTAGGGCACAGCCTACGAGTAATTTCCCCTAGCCTGGCATAGCCCAGAATTCCTAGAGAGTACAGGATGGGGAGGACACATGGCAGAGAAGAGAAATGCCAGCCAGGCCCAGAGGTGCCGCCCACGGACACTATGGTCCCCCCAGGCCACTTCCACAAAGTGTGCTGGCTGAGGCCCACACTATGCAAAGGGCTGTCTTGGAGGCACCACCCCCTCAGGTACCCTTCTGGATAATGGTGAACCTGCTGGCTCAGCTGGCACACAGGACCAGCTGAATTTCCTGAGACATAACTCTGGAAGCTCTTCCACCATGGCTTCCACTCTGGGCCTCTGCCAAGGCAACATTTATGATGGGAAAAACAGCCACTGAGAACAACAGGCATCTCGCAAACAGACAGACGAGAATAGCGCCGGCTGGGTCACTGTATCCTGTGGGGCCCAGCCCAGCCTGGCATACCCAGGCACGGCCTGGCACTCCCTTGAGTGAGGGTGGTACCAAAGGTGGGGAGACTGAAAGGAAGTTAAGGAAGCAATTAGAATGAAGCAAACAGAATTTCAGACCAGGAGATCCCAAACAGACTGTCAGACACATTTGTTTGCTGTCATTACCGCCAGGCAACAAGGCAGTTCTTTTCCATGTTGTGTATCAACGGAGGCTGGTGTTCAGGACTCCAGGAAAGGTTTTTTGTTTTTTTAAAAAATTACACAACACTTTTCGTCTGTCCTTTAAAGGAAAGTTTAATAGCTCCAGGCCCAGCCCTTCCAGCCAGCTCAAAGGAACGGAAAGGGCTTTGAGTTTCCTGTTTAGTATCCAAAACCACTGATTTCTGGCCCCTTTGAAAGTCTGAAGGCAGTAATTCCATTTAAAAGCAAGGGGACCATTGAAAATGAATACTTTTCGGGGGGACGTGGCAAAAGAGCAAACATATGGGTTCCTTCCCGTCGGTACCAGGCACAGGTCCTCACCCTTGAGCAGACTCAGGCATGAAATCGTCCTAGCATGAAACAGAGCCTCTCCAACTTGGGTCCTCTCCTCTCACTGGGAAGGTCAACTGTTTTTCTTTTTCTCTTTTTTTGGGAGGGTGGGGGTAGTAGAGATTTGGGGGGGGGGGGGGGGCAGAGCCAAAGAGGTTCCACACCCAGCCCAGAACCCAAAGAGGGGCTTCATCTCACAACCCTGAGGTCATGACCTGAGCCGAAACCGAGAGTCCGATGCTCTACCGACTGGGCCACCCAGGCGCCGTAGAGGTCAACCATTTTTAATGGAGCATGTGCCTCAGGAGGGGCAGAGAGATGAGGGAAGCAGATGTCCATCTGTCCACCCAGATGCACCACCTGGGAGCTAGGTGCCTATCTGCACATGAAAAGAGGATCTAGCCTTGGAATCAGAAGATCAAGATCAAATCCTGGTTTTACCACAACTTATTAACTACTTGACAAGAGGAGAAATATTTAGTCTCTCTCAGCTTTGACATCTTTTACATCTGCAGATGGAAACTATGCCTATTTCATAGGGTTTTTGAGGATAATAAGTAAAACAAGGTAAATGAAGTCCAGAGTTAAAGGAAGGGTAGTTTCCTCTCTTTCCTCTTTGGCCTTTTCAGGAGCCTGGACAAGTGAGATGAAAAGGCTGATTCTAATCTACTTAGGTTTTCAAAAATCCTTTTCTTTGGTGACTTTGATCTCCCCCATTTCTCTACTATTATGACAAAGGGCAAGGGTTCCACTCTTTGCAACTCAACGTCTCCATAAAAATGGAGGGATGAGACTGAAGCTCCCCATGATCCTTTCCAGTCTTATTTTGTGAATCCTTTGAAGCACTTAGTGCTTGCTTCTCCGACCTCCCATCCACAGGCAGTGTGAATTACATGGGCTTCAAATAGGCAGACTACCAGAGCTTAAGTCCTGGCTTTGCCATGTACCAGCCACACTACTAACTTGAGCAAGCCAATTAACTGCTCTGAGACTTAATTTCCTAATCTGTATAATGGGCACAATAAAACAGTACTCACATCAGCTTTCTATGAGAAATAAAGGAGATGCTATTATGAAAGAAAGTACTTCATAGGGATGCCAAGGCAGCTCACTTGTTAGGCATCTGCCTTTGGCTTGGGTCATGATCCCAGTGTCCTGGGATCAGGTCCCACATCGGGCTCCTTGCTTAGGGGGGAGCCTGCTTCTCCCTCTCCCACTCCCCTTGCTTCTGTTCCCTCTCTGGCTGTGTCTCTTCTCTCTGTCAAATAAATAAATAAAATCTTTCAAAAAAATAAATAATAAATAAAAAAAAGAAAGTGCTTCATAAACTTCAAGGCTTTATGTATATTGTGTTGTTACAATTTTTTTTACTATACGGTTATAAAAGAACTTATTAGTACACAAATAAAGTTGAGTTCTTTTTAACGGAAATGTAATTCCCATTATCATAAAAGTCACCTTCTTAGTATAGAATTCAGTGGCTCTTGATATGTTCCTAAGGTTGTGCAATCATCACCACTACAATTCCAGAACATTTCCACTCTCTAAAAGAAATCTCATGTCGTTACCAGTCACCTTTCACGCCCTCTGTCCCAGGCCCTGGCACCCACAAATTTATTCTCTGTCTTCCTATGTTTGCAAAAGGCACCATACACTATACTATCAACCATCTGAGCAAGAAGACAGCAGAAGTATTAGACAGAGATACAAAGGAGGGTTAGCAAAACCCCCTGCCCTTGGGATGTTGGCTAAACATCCGGCCTCAGCAGTTCTGACAGTCTGCTGGGGAGGGCCCAGTCAGTCCTTTTTCCTTTCTCATTCTTTTCTCCATCCATGGTCAGGCCCAGTGGAGTTTCCCATTTAGGGTCAGGGTAAGCCACAGGCTCCATTCCAAAGAACTGAAACCCATGCAAAATAATACTGGATCCTGTCTGGACTTCACCCTTGAGGAAGCATATGGAGAAAGTGGGAAGGGTGATAATAAGGAACAATAAAAATGATGCAAACTTCCAGAATTAGAACCCAAGTGCAGAATTACAACTTAGAGCCAGTAAGCCTTTAGCTAAGAGGAATAGAAGACTAAAGGGGATTTCTTCCATTTTCTCTGCCATAAGAGGAGAAGGAAATGGACATAAATGGAAATAAGAGACTTGGGTTAATTATAAGGGAAGAATTTCCTGACTCTGTAGGACTTCCACACGAGGACACGAGTCACTAGGAAAGATCAAAACCATTTGTATGTGCTTATGGATTACAAAAAGCTTTTACATATCTGTCTAGAAACCTTGAGATGAGCTGGGAAGCCATGTGGGCTGCCTAGGGGCAGAAGTATGGCCTCCTACAGCCCTTTTCCCCTGGCTTTGAGCTCTGGTAGGTCTCAGTTCACCCTCACATTCCCTCAACAGATGGAGAGAGGGGCGGAGAAGGCACTGGCTCTCAAGGAGGAAATATCTGCTGTGTGGAGTCATAAAATTCCAAGGGCATGGGAGCATACATGATGCAAATGATGCAAGGACTGAACGGCAAAAACAAAAGGTGCTGAGCAGTCCGGGCGCCACAATTTATTGCTTAAAGGGGGATATTCTGGGATCTAAGTCACTTAACGGTCAGACCATTCAAATTCACCTTCCTGTTGACCTGCCTGAAACAGGCTGCTTTTAGGGATGGACACAGACTACAGAGAAATGGAAGGGAAACTGAGAACGGACTAGAGAAAGAGCCTGCAAAGTCTGCTCCCTCTTGATGTCTGCCGGATGTTCACTGCAAAGGATGCAGGCTTTGGAGCAAGCTGTGCAGCCTTGAGCAAGTCACTGCATCTTTCTCAGCCTCAGGGCCCCATCTAAAAAAAGGGAGAAAGCTAAAGCCTACTCCATAACGCCCTGTTCTAAAGGGATGTTGTGTTCAACGAATGCCTGTACATAAAGCACAGTGTGTGGCTCATGAAACAGCACTTAATAAATGTCTGTTTCCTTTCACCACCATGGGCATCTGGATTTAAAATAAGAGAGGCAGGACTACTCTGGAAAGGGTGGGCTGTCTTGCCAGAGCCTCCCCAGACTCTCTTCCAAACCCCCAACAGCCACAGAGCCCCACAGCTCCTCTCCCACACCTCTCCCAGCTGTTCTAAGAACTTCAGATGTGGTTTGGGGCCGTGGGCTTGTTCTCTGTTGAACTAAGAGCAGATAAGACTCCCTAGTTTGTGGCAAAGGGTTAGGACAGCAGATGCCAACATAAACATGCAGCCAGTGGGAAAACAGATGCTGCCCACTCAACATCCTGCATTCGCTCCTTGCTCTCCATACACAAGGCCCAAAAAACATGCATTCTTCAGAAAGATCAAGAGCAGGGGACTCCTGTCATCAGAGAAGTCCCACCCTCCATAGAAGAAAGCTGATACCTCGTGACCCTCACTAGGAGACTGGACCATGGAGACTGGCTTCTGAGTTAAGAGAGTAGAGGCAGTAGAATCAGAATGCAATGGTAGCCAAGTGATAAATACTGGGGCCCTTTGCAGTTCAGTTCAAATATAAAACTAAAATTTCAAGGGGGCTAAAATAATGGAACTCGAATTTCTCTCAAAACCCTCAGCCTCTTGAAAATAATTCACTATGAGCTGCTAAAATAGATAATGCAAGTTAATATACCCAGGAAGGACAAATACCAATTTCTTGGATTTCTGTTTCAATCCACACTTCTGGACACTGGCAGCTGGGGATGTCCTTACACCACAAAAGATATCTCATGTCGGGGGCAAAACCCACAGACTAGTATAGGGGAGAATGAAGATAGGACACCAAGGCTATTGTCCAAGGGACTTCCTAAAAGAAAGGAGCCTAACACAATTAGACTAATGCTGACATGCATATAGGGGATCAGTATACAAAGCCCTTTCCCATACAATAGGTGATTCAATCTCGAACACAACAGAGAAAACTGAAACCCAGAGCTGTTTGGATGACCTTCCCATTTCATATAGCTTATTAAGTCAAGGTCAGAACATAAATCTATAGCTTTTGACTCCAAGTTCCAAGATTTTTCTAGAGCAAGTTCACCTGGAAAACCTGTCTCTCTGATAAAGAAGAATGGATCAAGCTGTCAGAATTCATGACAGTCTCTCAGGCTATTCAGCTTCCTCTGCTCTGATTCCGTATTTACTTAGCAACTGCCTAAATTTAATTCTCTCGCTCAAGTGGGTTTACCTTCAAGGAAGACAACACACAGTCTGAGCTTTCGGGATTATCTGTTTCACTGTAAATTAATGAATTCTGGTCTACCCATTAAATTCCTGTGAGTTGTGCTAGGTGAACGGCTTCACCAGAGCTTGGCCACTCTTGAGTGGAGAGGTAAAATTAAATTTGTAAACCTACAATGCTTAAGGCTGAGTGAAGACCACCAAAGGAATGTTCTCCGCAACCCAGCCTGCAAACAGCCTTCCCAGCTCACTTCTGAATAAATGATTCTCTTTTCACAACCTGTGGGGAAAAAAGGATTAAAGGCAAAGAAGCCCCTTAAAATCCCTTCTTTGGCACCTGGATGTCATGGCAATGAGCAAGAGAACCCAGAAAAGTGAGCTAAAAAAGACAGACTTAACTAATTGGAGTTTTCAGGAATCTCATGCAGTAGACTCCAGTTTGGGTACAGCAGAGGATCTCAAAACAAAACAAAACAAAACAAATCATACCCATGACTCTGTCCAGTTTTAATTTCATAGACCATTGGGACTTGAAGGATCTTCAAAGATCAGCCATTCATCTGACACATGGCTCTTACCCACATTTCTACTAAACCTCTTCCAGGGATAAGGTACTCGCTACCTCCCCAGGAGGCCCATCCTACTTCCAGTTGTTCTGACTCTACCAAAGTTCGTTGTATGAGCTGAACTCTGTCTCCTGAGAGGTTCCTGAAAGCCCCATGTTTATATCCTCTGGTGCCAAATAACACTTTGAATGACAGCTTTAGAATTCACATCAAGGTTTCCTTGTACTGGCTGAACTTCCCCGGGGTTAGGAGCTTGGTATGATGGAAGAATTAGATAGTTGTATGAACTAGATACAATTCCCAGCTGTGGCACTTCCTCTACCATGTGCTCTTGTGGAAACTCACCTCTGGCCTTGAGTTCTTCCTCTGCCAAATGGGACTGCAACACCCACCTTACAGAAAGTCAAGGAAATAGCACGGAACAGGGTTTCATAAATGGCGGCACTCTTCCACCACTTCCTTTTAATTTCTGTATGTGGCGTGGCTGTACCCTTACCAAGTTTACCACTATCTTCTAAAACTCATTTTTCACTTCCTATTAGGTGTTCTCTAAACACCTTCAACACTCTGCTCTCCTGGAAATGCTAAGCATAGCACGGGGCCTTACACAATTGACTTTGGGTTGTATATGCAAAAGCAGGCTAACTAAGTGTTGCTCCCCACTGTGGCAGCTGTCCAGCATAGGGCTTTCCTCCAGCAGGCAGAATCGCACACATCTACACCTACCCCCTATATCCTATACCACCACCCTCACCCAAGGGACTGGGCTTAGGAGTCCAGTTATAAGAAATAGTAATGAAGGATGAGACAATGTTATTTAAAAGGGCCATGGTGGGGCTTAAGGAAATCACAGCCAAAAGGCTTTTATGAAAGAGACAGGAGCATATAAATGCGGATAAGGTGCTTGCCAAAGTGCAAAAGCTGGGCACTGGTAATTCAAGGTACTCCTTCTAGAAACAGAACATGACTGGGTCAGAATAACTAGCTCACTCACTCCCACCCCTGCCAGACAAGGTTAGCTCGTTTGCCTCCAACAACATGATGTCCTTGGGCAGATCTCTGATCCTCTGAACTGGGAGTTGCATCATCTGTGAAATGAGGGGGTTGAGTAAGGTCTCTTCCGAGGATGAACATTCTGTGAGTCCACGTTCTCAAGAGAGTGAACGCCTCACACATTAAACGATCATTTGTGACTCAGAGTTAGACTTCTTCTCTTGTGTTTTTGAACTTCCTGTTTATCTGCATAAAAAGTCTTTTCTGTTCATCAGCTGGCCTATCTTATCCGACAATTCCTATTTTAGGACTCTCATCTTCAAGACAGAGACTTAATCCTTTTCACATTTTCTGGTGCTCAACCTTCTTCCCTGGCCAACACTAAAGCCCCAGGCAGATTGTGAAATATCAGGCACTGGAAAATCATTTTCCGAACAAAACAGTTTTGTGTCACATGAATGTAGTCTATGATTTAAAAAGAGGGGGAAAGGGTGCCTGGGTGGCTCAGTTGGTTAAGCGTCCACCTTCAGCTCTGGTCATGATCTCAGGGTCCTGGGATCGAGCCCCACACCGGGCTCTCTGCTCAGCATGAAGCCTGCTTCCACCTTCTCTCTGCCTGCGTCTCTGCCTGCTTGTGATCTCTCTCTGTCAAATAAATACATAAAATCTTTTTAAAAGTTTAAAATACACAAAATATGTATCAAACAATGCATATCATTGTGACACATTATGGGTGTGAAAGGAGTTTTGGGGAACACATGCGGAACTGCAGAGGATGAGAACACTCTATGGTTGCTGACAGAGCAGAGGTCTTTCCCACTGTAGAGATAAGAGCACTTACCCTAGTCTCAGCAAGACCCATCTACATCCCCATCTCCTTCCTAGGAGAGGCTAGTAACTCCACGAGAACTCAGCAAAGGTCCCTAGATGTTTGCAACTATACCTTGGGTCTTCCATAGTTTGCTATCACCTCAGGGCATTGTCTCAAGTATTATCTGTGTTTTTTTATAAGTGAGGAAAGACAACAGCTGATGGGGACAAAACCTATCCTGGAAGCTAAGTCTCCAGAAATCCCTGCCTCTCTTTTGGCTGAGTGTAAGCATTGTCTATTGTGCACACATCTTACACAAGGCATTCTTACCACTCCCCCTTCCACTAATTTTTCCCTACTGATGGGGGTGGAGATGGTGTGGGATCCTTAACAGCAACAGGCAGCAAATTTGAAAGCAGAACTTTTAGTTTTTAAACAAGGACCAGCCAGTTGGACCACAGAGTGGGTGTTTCCATGCAAATTCCAGCACTTTCAAGTTGCTCCATGAACTTTGAGCCCAGCCAGGATAGCAAACCTTGTTTTTTTTGCAGCCAGCTCTTTGATTAGGTCTAGAGAGGGACTCAATTAGCATCATGGAAACACGGAGCAGATTTCAGAAAGGAAAGGTCAGCTGCAAGCCCTAGCATTTGCTATCAGCCATCTGCCAAGCAGGAAGTGCTACTCAGATCTATTTTTAATCATCTTCCCTAGGCGAGGGCTCCTGAGAGAATGCAGAGGCCAGGCTTATTCCAAGACAAACATTTAATTGCTACCTTTCTGTACACATTTTAAAACAGTCTCTGGATACTCAACACTAGCTTATCCATCCATGCCCAGTTCCTGGGTTCTAGTGTGCTGGTATCGACTTGCAAGGCTGTGTTCGGAGGCCACAGTTGAGGACCTCGTCTTGAGGAAATTTCCTGCCTGAAATATCAACTAACTCCACATAACACAACAATCCCTATACCTGGATTTCAGTGATTTGTTCTGACTGCAGAGGACAGGGAGGAGAGAAGATGTGTGTAAATCTGGGAGTACATGTTCATTCCCCAGAGCAGTGGGCCGGGCAAAGCTAACTGTGCAAACTTCCTGCTCATTTTTATTTCAAGTGCATCCACCTCTTCAAAAAGGTAAATTAAAACCAGCTCATGTGGCAGTAACTCATCTGTTTACTCAAGATACGGGTTGGCAGGGGCACCTGGGTGGCTCAGTGGGTTGAGACTCTACCTTTGGCTCAGGTCATGGTCTCAGGGTCCTGGGATCGAGGCCCACATCGGGCTCTCTGCTCAACGGGAAGCCTGCTTCCTTCTCTCTCTCTCTCTGCCTGCCTCTTTGCCTACTTGTGATCTCTGTCAAATAAATAAATAAACAAACGAACAAACTAACTAACTAAAAAATTTTTAAGAAAAAAGAAAAAAAGATAATGGGTTGGCTAACCAAAGAGTAAAGGTTTCTCCTCTCAGTTCCCAGGGACTCAGTCTGTGTTGTGGCTGGTCATCCAGGCCCAGGAACATTTTGTCCGCTGGCTTCATCCCCCTCCTGACTAGTAGCAGCACTCATGTCTCAGTTCCAGCCAGCCCAAGGAATGAAACATCCCTGCAAAAGTCTGGACAGGGAGTCAGGCACGGCTGTGGCAGATTATGCAGAAACAAGAGCCTGGCTCAGGAGTCCCGGCATTCTCTTCTCCCAGCCCACACATCCAACAGAGAGTTTCCTTGTCTCTTGACACTTAAAAACTTTCAGCCTCCTATTTCCACTCTACAGTAAAGTCTGAGCACATGTACAATTATGCCTCAGCCAAGTCCCATCTACCAATAAAAGGCATGGGATGGATGGCTGGCTGCCACTCCGGGCCTGCCCCATCAAACACAGTCCTTGGGAGCAGCAGGACCCATTATGTTGCATGACAAAGGGACAAAAGGGTCTGTTCCAGGTTTTACCCACCTCTCCACCCTCCCTCTTCTCTCCTCTTAGGAGCTTATCTGTCAGAGAGCAGCCAATGGGAAAGCTAAGCCGAAAGGGCACCTTGGCTGTGGGATCTTTGCCTGACAATGTGAAATAAGAGACTGAGTATTTGGGGCAACTTAACACCAGCAGGAGCCCAGCCAGAGGGTCAGGGAGGAAGGGACTGATAGACAGACAAGTGTTTCACAGGAGATCTCTCTCCCAGGGTGGAATTCTCCCCTCAGTGCTGTGGAGCTCTACTCTAGTGAGCTGGAGACCACATGTCCCTGGGGAGGGGGGGCACTGCATAGGGTCACTCTCCCTGACCCAGTTGGACCACAAATTAATTAGGGCTTCTGAGCCCTGCTGACTCTTGAGTTCCTCTTCTTTCTGGTTTCAGGAGCAAAAGGAGCTAATTAGTAAACAGCTTAACAAAGAATAACTCTACTTCCACCCCTGCTGAGAATCACCTAAGCTCTTTCTCCATCCCTTCCCACAGGCCATGGCTCTATTAAAAAACAAACTAACAAACAAACAAGCAAACCCGGGCACCTGGCTGGCTCAGTCGGTTAAGCATCTGCCTTCCACTCAGGTCATGAGCTCGGGGTCCTGGGATCAAGTCCCACATTGGCTCCTTGCTCAGCGGGGAGCCTGCTTCTCCCTCTGTCTGCTGCTCCCCCTAATTATGAGCGCACTCTCTCTCTGGCAAATAAATAAATAAAATCTTGAAAAACAAACAAACCAACCAACCCAAGAGACGACTGAGTGCTGTGTGGGTGTAAGTTTGAGACCCCAGGAATAGGGGGTTACCTGGAGATTCAGAGCCAGGCATACAGCCTCAGAAGTACCGAGAGAGTAGGCTGGGCTAAGCTTCTCGGCAAATTTAGATCAAGAAATTCTTAGGTATGAACTGAGAGTCACTCTTGAATTCCAATTCTGGTTCTGCCATTTCCTAACTTGGTACCCTCGAACAATTCAATGTGGCTAAGCCTTGCTTTCCTCATCCCAAAATGGTCACAGTCGGAGTACATCTCTCCCTGGGTCAGTCTGAGACAAAAGATGCGAGCCACAGAAACAGTGCCCAGCACTGTGCTAATGGTATTTTGTTAGCACTCCGTAAAATGATGACTATTACCACCACTATTAGAAGATAGTCTCCGAAGAACTTTCCTTTTTCAAACAAATGTTAGTCAAAACCACCCTTTGTGGGGTGCTCGGGTGGCTCAGTGACCCACTTAGGGGGTCGGTTCAGTGCTTGGCAGGGAGTCTGCTTGAGAGTCTCTCCCTCTACCCCCTCCCCACCCCACCTTGTGCGCACCCTCTCTCTCTCAAATAAATAAATCTTAAAAACAAAACAAGACAATGGGGCGCCTGGGTGGTTCAGTGGGTTAAGCCGCTGCCTTCGGCTCAGGTCATGATCTCAGGGTCTGGGATCGAGTCCCACATCAGGCTCTCTGCTCAGCAGGGAGCCTGCTTCCTCCTCTCTCTCTCTGCCTGCCTCTCTGCCTACTTGTGATCTCTCTGTGTCGAATAAATAAATAAAATCTTTAAAAAAACAAACCAAAACAAAACAAGACAAAAATGCCCTTTGTGCCAAAGGGCTAGAAGGTAGACAGTAAGCCCTGGCTACTTTCAAAGTGCTGAGGAGGCTGGGACTGGGGGGAGGCAAGCCAGAAAGCTGGCACAGCATCTTTAAGGAGGCCTTTGGTTGGAGGCACTGCCCCTACACTTGGATAGCCCTGAGAGTGGGTGCGTCCTTAAACCTGGTGTTCAAAGTGATGGTTTCCTTGCCCTAGGCAGGGCTTTTGTTCCCAGTCACATCCAGACCTACTGAATGGGAATTTCTAGAGGTAGGTCGATTATTGGCCTTTTCATCCCAGGTTATTCTGATGTGCTGTCAGATCTGGGAATCTGCGCCCAAGAATCCCTGTTTGCTCAGGCCAGTTTCCACCACCCTCAGGCGTAGGCTAACATCTGTCTCTCCCCTTCACTCTCCCCTGTTCCCAACCCCCATGACTCCACCAAAAGCCTTTTGAGTTCTGCAACTCAGTTCTCACTTGAATGTAATAGAAAAACTCATAAATGTGGGGTTGCAACTGCCACCTCATGATGACTCAGTGAGCTTCAAGCAGCCAGCCAAGAGGGTCACGCAAAAGGGAACACATGCTCCAGCAAACCAGAGAACTGTGAAAGGCCCTCTTCTCAGAGTTATGGGAGCTTGGTGTCCACTAATGCTTTATCTGGCTGCTGCTTAACTGAAGGCATCACCAGGGAGGAAATGAACCTGCCTATGAATTACAGCACAAGTTTAAGTCTCAGCATTTATGAACTGGATACAGTATCAACCTTCATGTCTAAACAAAGCTCATGGATATACAGTTTCCAGAAGGTGGGTAAGTTGATTTTATGAACTAGGCCATGCTATATATAACGTTCTAGTCCAATCTCAATCAAATGCTATCACTCCCTTGCCCGAAGTGCTTTTCGTGGCTCCCCACAGCATACAAAACTGAATCTAAATTCTTAGCTGGGCCTTCTGGGCCTTGTTCGATGCACCCCTGCTGACCTCCTGCTTCCCCTTCTCAGCCTCTCCTTACACTTGATCTCTGCTAGGCTATTTCTCTGCCTCTCATCAGAATGAACCCCCTTCCTTTTCTCATTCACTTAGAAAAAATTCATCCTGCTCCTTGCCCCCATAGCACAGTGAATAATCGCCTCCTCAAAGCTGGTGTTTCACTATAGATGGTGTTTCACTTATAATAATTTATCTAGGGGCGCCTGGGTGGCTCAGTGGGTTAAAGCCTCTGCCTTCGGTGCAGGTCATGATCCCAGGGAAGCAGGTTCTCTGCTCTCAGCTGGGAGCCTGCTTCCCTTCCTCTCTCTGTCTGCCTCTCTGTCTACTTGTGATCTCTGTCTGTCAAATAAATAAATAAAATCTTTAAAAAAAATTTATCTGTCTGCCTTCCCCACTAGATCATAAGCTCCTTAAGGGCAAACATTTTCATGTGTCCACTGCTGTTTCCCCAGCACCTCATGCAGCAGAACTCCACAAGTGCTGAATGGTCAGAGAGGTAACAGGACTTACTTGATGCCAGGCTGAAGAGTTTGTGGCAGAGCCAGGCCTAGAGCAGAGGTGGCTTAACCCTTCATTCAGGACTTTTAAAATGATGCCACAGGCTCTCCATCTGTGGGGCCCCACACGGTTTTCCCATGAGGGTGATGAGACTGTGTGAAACTATGTGCACCGTCCGGCTTAGTTACCTTGTAACTTTGGTGGGAACCTGGGGCTGAGGCTGAAGTCTGGCCTGAGCAGCTGAATGACACCAGAGTGTCAAGTGGGGGCTACTCAATGGGCACAGTGCACCGGCTCCTACAGCATCTGGACCACCTGTAGCCACCGTGATGGTTTTAGAATCCTCCTGAAATCACATAACCCCTTTCCCCAACACTCACTTCACAGCACTCATTCCTGTTCTGTAGCCTAGGAATCAGCAAATAATGCACAAGGGCCCAACTGAGCCTCTCACCTGTTTCATAAGCATTTAACTGGAACACAGCCATGCCAGTTTGTTTATGTCTCAACGGCTGCTGAGTTGGGTGGTTGAGACCATATGGCCAGCAAAGACTAAAATATTTACTATCCGGCCTTCACAGAAAAGTTTGCCGACCCCCGATTTAGCTGAAGGCAGAGGGATGGAAGACTCCAAAGAGCCCCCTCTCCCAGCAAGAGACTGGCTGCCCCCACTCTGCAAGTTAGTGGACCAACTGGCTTTTGCATGATGTCATTTCTTTTTTTAGCACTGGTTACAGGCCTGGGATCTGGGAGGAGATTTTTGCCCGACAGAGACACACAGAGGCCTGAAACACCTAACACGTAGCCTGGGATATAGGAGTGCTCAGCAAGGGTTTATTAAATAAAGACACAAACAAAGGCCTGGGACGTGAGTCCGTCTGTGCCCCGGAACCCAAGTCCATCCTCCCTCCTGTCAGTTTCAAGGTGACCAGTCACACAGGTGCCTGGCAGCAGCCCGGTGACCTAGATTTGTCAGACCTTATCTTATCGGCTTTCCTTCCTCGTGTATTTACCCAGCACCTGCCCCCAGTGCCCAGGGCAGACTGGCCTGTTGTTTTTACAGAGAAGGAGACAGACAGGGAGGAGCTTTCCTCCCCCACAGATATATACTTTGCTTTTTCTTTCTCCTGCTGAAGCAGGGATCAGGAAATACCAGGCCTTGAAGCTGACGGAGGTCCCGTAAATGGAGTTTCTCCTGCTTCCTCTCTCCTTCGGTCGCCTGGGTGAATCTGTCTGAGGGCTGAACCTGAAAGGGCTCTCCAGAGCCCGTCATTTGGAACATTCTACGTCTAGAGGGGAGGGGCTGAGGGTAAAAGCGTGCAGCTTTCAGAAGTAAATAAAGCAACCACCACCCAAGGGTTAGAGGTCTGTTCCTGAGAACAGACATTCCTTCAAAGCCACATCAGAGAACAGCAGGTCTAATTCACTGGCCACCTTGAACTTCAAGAGCCTACCTGGCACTTCTACTAGACTGGGGTAGCCCAAGCTGACACTGCAGTGGATGACTGGGACAGTCGGGGGAAGAGCTGTGCACCGGTGGGAAGCTCATGAAAATCAGGCAAACTGGACGGAAAGCACTATGGAAATGTCGGCTTCTCAGCTGCCTCGGACAGCCCTGGGGAGCAGGTTCAGGATAGGGATCCCCACTTCTATCGCCAGCTGCTTCTTCAGATGATGGGCTTTCCAGTGACCAAAGGGTACTGGACACAAGTTGGGTGAGGGCAGAGCATACACCTGTTTGCCACTGTGTTCCCCAATATCTAACACACAAGAGGAGTTCACAAAATGCAGAACCATAGGGTCTAGTGCGGGAGGTTTCATTCTGGGATCTTTTGTTTTGGCAAGGAATAAGGTTTCTGACCCCCCGTGCGTCTGTTGGGAGAGCGCAAGTTACAGCAGATGCTACTGATGAGACCAGCCCTAACGGAGAAAAAGGAGTTTCCTGGTCCCCCAAAGATAGATCATGTTCCTTTCGACAATATCAACTGTCCTTTCAAAGACCCAAAGGTGTTAGGGGCGGGAGGGGAGAGTCAGTGCCACCTGTTCTTGACATCACTGTGGTCTGGAGGGGAGAGAGTTCACGGACTGATGAGATGTTGTTGTTTTTAGCAGCAGCTGGCGGAGCCATCTCCTCCTCTCTTCCTCTCCTCCCCCCTCTGCTCCTGAGTCACAGCCCAGCCACTAGCAATAGGCACGGGAGGGGAGGGAAGCCCAGAGCTACAGTACTCCTTGGCTTGGCAGCCCTGACCCCAGAGACAATACTCTGGGTCACCAGGTCAAACCCTCCCCGAAGGAGCTGACTGAAGGCTTTGGAAACAAAGGTATCAGAGATTCTTTTCCAGCTTTGTTTTTTTAAAAATAATGAAAATGGCTTCTTTCAAAAGAACCTCTGCTCCATACCCACTAGGAAGCATCACACGGTGAACCAAACTGACCACCGACTCTCTGGCTGTGGCGCCAACGCCCAAGGCTGCCTGGGTTGCTGTTATAGCAGTGAGGTCTCCGACTGCTGGCTCTGGGGGGCGGAGGAAAAATCATCACGTGACAGACCAGAAGGGAACTGAGCAGGGACAGATTTTCCATTTAAATTCTAAAGCGGCCTCAAGGCTGCTTGTGGGGAAGCTCAACCCCATCACTGTCCAGAGAGTGGAGGCTACTGCGATTATTTCATTATCTCCAGAGACCTGCTGGTCCCTTCAGAATTACAAGGAACCAGAGATTTGATGATCCTGGGTAGCTGAAGGGCAATAGCTGAGACTCAGGGAAAAAAAGGAGCCAATACACCAGGACAGTTAGGGCGTCAGCATGTTTGCCACTCTGGTTTTGCTCAATGAATATATTCATAGGTAACAACTACCAACCTTTATGGAGTATTTCCTATCATGTCAGACACTGTGAGAAGTACCATATATTGACGACCTCAAGTAATGTCCTCAAAAACCTTATAGGTATCTAGTATTACTATTACTTCCATTTTTCTAAAAAGGGCATTAAGACACAGAGAGGTGACTCACCTTGCGTAACTACTAAATGCAGAAGTCAGGGTTTGAACCCAGGTTGTCTGGCTCTGAGATGCCATTGTTATCTGCTAAACTATGTTGCCGTGTATCATTGGCTGCTGCTCTATTAGAAGCAGGAGATGGGAGAGGTGGACGGACACTAGCCTGAACGACAGTCTGAGCTCATGCCTCCTTTGGAGGGCTGAAGAAAAAAGGAAAGCCGAAAAGAATGGTCTTGGCCAAGATCATACAGCCTTGATGCTTTCATTCTGCCCCAACTGGCCCTCTCCTCCAGGCCTGCCTCTAGCATTTACAAGCATCAGTTACGTGCAAGGCAGTAGGTGGTTTGGCAGAGAGGACGTGGCAAAGTACAGAGTCAAGAGGTTCTCTGCACTTTGGTTTCCTAATCTGTAAAATGAGGACCTGAGGTAGAAAATCCAGGTTCAAAGGCCCCTCAAGCTCTAACGTTCTGTAGTCTTTGACTCCAGGTCATTTAGAATCTTAGTAGGAAGCAAGACAATTATGTCAAAAAGTGCATGTAACCACAATAACACAAACCATATTATTATAAGACAGTCATTATTAATTGCCAAAATGAACAACCAGGCAGTAAACTTCCCTAGGAGTTCAACAGAGGGAGAAAATCCCATAGTCCAACAAGATGTCCTAGAAAATATTTAAACTATTCTTTAGGAATGGGTAGAAAGTGAATAAAAAGAAAGAAAGGAGAACTCTTCAGTCAAGGAAACGATAGGAAAGAAGATAGGATAGGATTTACCACCAACACTACTGAGAGATCAGAAAATGTTTGATGGTGGAAAGCCTGGGGGGCAAGGTGGTTAAGTCTGACTCTCTTGGTTTCTGCTTGGGTCTCATATCAGGCTCTGTGCTCAGTGCAGTCTACTTGGATTCTCTTTCTTCCTCTCCTTCTGCCCCTCCCTCTGCTGTGTGTGTGCGTTCACTTGCTCTTTTAAAAAATAAATAAATATGACGCCTGGGTGGCTCAGTGGGTTAAGCCTCTGCCTTCAGCTCAGGTCATGATCCCCAGGTCCTGGGATCGAGCCCCGCATCGGGCTCTCTGTTCAGCGGGGAGCCTGCTTCCCCCTCTCTCTCTGCCTGCCTTTCTGCCAACTTATGATCTCTGTCAAATAAATAAATAAAATCTTAAAAAAATAAATAAATCTTAAAAAAAAGAAAATAGTTGATACCAAAAGGAGCTACCTAGATATGACTGTCAAGCTACTGTAAAGAGGACATAGACCTGTCTAGATCTGTACTCCACACAGCTTCTTGGTAACCTATAACCTCAGGCAAGTCACTTAATTCCCACCTTGAAGGGATCTTGTAAAGTTAAGTGATGGAGTAAAAAGGAATCCCTACCACACAGATGTTCAAGAAACAGTAGGCAGAAACGTACATTTCTCATCCTGTGTTTTTTCAGGTTGGTACCCAACCACATCTGCAAACATTCTCCTGCCCTCCACAGTGAGCCTCACATTCCCATGCATCCTGAAGTTAACAGGCTAAGTACAGGAATCATGGTGACGTCATCTCCCTATCCCTGGCACCTGGCACAGAGCCTGGTATGTTGTTTGAAATAAAGAGTATTATTGAACTGAACTATCAGAATATGACGCTGGATTCTGTTCAGGCCCCCAAAACAAAAGAGCCAGACCAGCAATGGCACAGCTTTACCATCCCAGAGACAGGCCGAGTGCCAGTGCTCAAATAAAAACGTAGGGGGAGGGTCCTGCACCTAGTACATGTTTCCCAGAGAAGACACTCTGTTGAAAAGCGTGTCTTTGGATTTTGAGTAAGTACACAAGCTTGCAATCATCAGCATCCTTACTGAATGCCAAAACACTAATGTATAAACCAATCTTATGATTGGAACCTTACAGGCATCTGCAAACCACAGAGTTAATTTTCAGGGTACACCTCATAGCTCAAGTCAACATTTCCTTTTGGTATTTAAAGCAACCACATAGAAAGGATCGCATTTGAGCAGATTCATGTTCCAGCTGCCTGCAGTCTGCAGCAAAAAACACAGATGATTCACCAGACTTGGTCCCTAGCAGCTCCTCTGATAATAAATGGGTGAGCAATTCTACTTGTGCCTACATCATTCATTTCCACAGGGAGTAGGCACGACTATGGGATAGGTCGGCCTCCCATCCAAAGACTGTGACCTCCTGAGCTCAACTGTTCTTATTCATAATTACAAATGACAGGAATTTTTTTAAAGCCCTATAATGCCTGTATTTCTTCCTCAAGTAATGCTCAACGAATCTTCGCTGAACCACAACCATGTGCCCCCCCAAACACCTACAAGCCACCGTGATGCGCACACACTGAATGGTTCCTCCCTCTCCAGTCTCTCTCCAGCAGTTTGCCGACCACACCATGACAACGTCTGCCATGTCACAGCAAAGCTCTCTGGTGGTGGCATTATGTGCTCAGAAATTTCAGCCGTACCCAACTGCCAGCCAGAGAACGTCAGGACTTCTATTCTTCCAACAATCTGGCTTCTTCCAACAATCTGGCTTCAACCTACTCCTTCGATCTGTTTTCACACAGCTCCTCAGTATCTAACCTAAAAGAATGGGCTGTTCCCCACATGCTTCCTGCCTTCACTTCGTTATTCCTGCTGTTCTTTTTACTGGCCCCTCCCCATCTATTTCCACGTGTCTCCGTTCTTGTCTCCGTTCCCAGGCACATCTCAAAGTCACTTCTACCAAGTCCTCCCAGAGTTTCACAACTTCTAGACAGATGAGTCTTAAGGTTTTGATCAACCTTTCAAGAACCTGAAGGCAGCTATGGAACCCTCCCATGAAAAGCAGACTACACACAGAATTAAACATGTAATTTCAAGGATCCCTTGAAGCCAGTCCATGGACCCCTAGTTAAGATCCTCTAGGTCTGTCTCTCCAGTTTATAGTACTAACAGTCATTCACTCGTATACTCACTGAAAATCTACAGCAGTCTTTCGGAGCTGTGCGGAGTGCTAGAGAAACAAAGATGGTATCACAATTATCTCCTCAAGCAGTTCACAAGCTAATGGAGACATGCACTGTTACACTGTGATAACTGCTCTAAGATAAACATAAGGTGAAACACAAACTTCAAGAAGAGATGACTTATGAACCTATTATCTCCCAGCTAGAGTCCAAGTTCTTTGAGGGTAATATTCTAATACCTCCTAGAGTGCTATACACACACACACACACACACACACACACACACACACACACGAGTACATATTTAGTATATGTGCAATGACAGAACAGAGCCAATGAAACAAAACAAGTCTAGGCACAGTGCCCACTGCCATTACCCACACATGCCAGAGGCCTCAGAGATTCAGTTAAGGTGGTCGCATGTTCAAACTATCATGCTATACTAATTATCCCAGCCTAATTAATGGCTTATCTCATCCTGAAGCAATTCAATATCTATCCCCATGGAGAGAAGATAGCGTAAGATATTACATCTTAGGAGCTCCAAATGGTTTCTTTTCACCAAGGAACACAGTCATCTAACCATATCCTTTTGGTTTGCAGATTTTCTGTATAGATTTGGTTCACCTGTCACCCCTTCCCAAGGGACCAATAGATAACCCTTTTGCCCTCCTCCAGAAATAACACTTCATTAGAAGATCAAGGCTTTGGGGGCTCCTGGGTGGCTCAGTGGGTTAAAGCCTCTGCCTTTGGCGCAGGTCATGATCTCAGAGTCCTGGGATCGAGTCCCACATTAGGCTCTCTGCTCTGAGGGGAGCCTGTTTTCTCCTCTCTCTCTCTCTGCCTACTTGTGATCTCTGTCAAATAAAAAAAAATAAATAATTTTTAAAAAAGAAGATCAGGGCTTTCAAAGGTCAGATATTTGGGAAAAAGAAGTCAGTAATTTTAGGTTTGATATGTTTGTTTGTTTGTTTGTTTGTTTACAAAAGCTAGATTGATTGAATATAAGGGCACATGGGTGGATCAGTCAGTTAAGTGTCCAGACTCTTGATATCAGCTCAGGTCTTGCTCACAGGGTCCAGAGTTCAAGCCCCATGTTGGGGCTTTAAAAACAACAACAACAACAAAAATGACTGAATGTGTTAATGGGGCTTATTGGCTTACTTTGGAACTCTTTCATAATTTATCACTTTTGCCTTTGCTATACCTCAGAAATGCAGAAATGCTCTGTAGGAAACCAACAAACATTCAATGACGTTTTACGAACATTGCAAAAGAAGCAAAGGTGCCCACTGTGGTGTGGGTCCTACCAGCATAGTTGTTCTCAATGTCATTTTTCTTAAAACCCATCAGTCACTCTGGTACAATCATAGGTCCTACTATTTTAGAAACAAAATTTTCACTTTTTATGATAAAGATAATTATAGGTTTATATACAATCTAGTTTTTCTTCCTCCTAGGAATTCAAAAGAAATACTAATTTTATTGAATTATAGTTTTTGTAAAAATCATTGTCACATATCCACTGAATACCAAAAACCTCTTAATTCATAAAATTAGAATTCAACTTTATTTTGAAAGTCAGGAAAGCTCAGGACCATCTTCAAGAGCCACATCTTCGGGGCGCCTGGGTGGCTCAGTGGGTTAAGCCGCTGCCTTCAGCTCAGGTCATGATCTCAGGGTCCTGGGATCGAGTCCCGCATCGGGCTCTCTGCTCAGCAGGGAGCCTGCTTCCTCCTCTCTCTCTCTCTGCCTGCCTCTCTGCCTACTTGTGATCTCTCTCTGTCAAAAAAAAAAATAAAATCAAAAAAAAAAAAAAAAAAGAGCCACATCTTCTCGTCCATAGTCTCCGTGAATTAATTCTGCTTAATGTGACACACCCATCATCAAGGTGGCTACATACAATCCAAACCTCACTGAAACACTTTCAAGACACTTAAAGAAGAAGTAATGAGTGGCTTTTTAGAAATTCTATTCCTGTATTTATTTTTTGCATCAATTTTCCAGGATATTTATTATACATTAAAGACAAGCTGGTGGATGGTGTGAATTAAGAGAAACGCACCCCCAGTAAGTAGACTGGAGAGGACGGAACAGGTCTCTGTACCTCCATACCAGCACCCCTCCGTGTCCACTACCTTCAAGCCACTATGTTAGGGGTACAAGTCTTTTTGAGAATCACTGATGTGGAGCACTAGTGCTCGGAAGCCGGGGGTGGCAGAGGGTGCCTGGGTAGCTCAGTCATTAAGCAGCTGCCTTCGGCTTGGGTCACGATCCCACAGCCCTGGAACTGAGTCCCACACTGGGCTCTCCGCTGGGTGGGGATCCTGTTTCTCCCTCTCCCTCTACCCCTCCTCCAGCTTGTGCGCTCTCTCACTCACCCGCTCACTCTGTCTCTCAAATTAATAAATAAATAAAATCTTCGAAGCAGCAGCAGCAGCCTCAGAGTGGGAAATGGCAGGCAAGAGGGGGCCTCTCGGTAGCCAAGAGACCAATACGCAGCTTCAGAACATCTTCCTCCTTGCTACTTCTCTCAGAGCAATGCTCCATCTTACATCTATCTAGGCAGGCAGGGAAAACCAAAATGCTACTACTGTAAGCCCAATGGAGCCCAACAGGGAACGAAAAAGAACCAGCCTCCTAAAAGCTCCCAGCCTCAGAAGGAGGCCCAGTGGTTGAAAACAGCCGGAGCCCCTCCCACAGAGCACAACCGAGGGGTATGCGATGGAAAGGTCTGGCTCTGAGGCGGTGGAACCTCAGGCCAGTGGCTGAGCTGCCCATGGCCTATTTTCTCATGAAGAGAGGCTGGGCTAAATGACCTGCAATTCTGGGAATTTTGTATTTGTCACCAGGAGATAATCTGACCCGAAGATCTGACATAGTGATAATTTACATAGCTCTGGATGGTGAAGAAAAGATTTCGGCCTTCCCCCTGGACTGGGCACCCACTCCAGAGCCTCGTACAACACCATCCCTCCAGGGCCCCAGAACACGAGAGCAAATCGTGTCTTGGAATGAGGCCACCATCCCCAAAGTGAGCTCATGAGAGATTAATCCAATTCACCATTCCCCAACAGCCTATTCCACAAAGCCATCAAAGGGTGATGGGTCAGCCGCGGGGAGGCAAAGGAAGGCTTACAGACAGAAAATTGTCGCGGAAAAGCTTTGTGAAGATCCAGTTTTTCATGACAGCTAGTTTCCACTGAAATGAGCAATAGATTGTTCTCGCTTGGGGCAACTAGTTGTTCCAATTGAAACTATTATTATTTTATAACCAAAGTATATTTTTATAATGGGACTTGCACCATTAAGCGAGAAACAACAATGTGAGCAATTCCTCGTGCCAACTTCGAGTACCTCCGCATGCAAACACTCCAGCACTGAGACCACAACACCCCCTAAGAAAGAAAATGCAGGATGTCTCAGCACATTCCCTAGATAGCTCTGTCATCAATTCAAAGAGGCCCCTTACCCCCATCCTACAGAGAAAATGCCCTATTACCTTTGAGCAGACACACACAACTTTGCTTCCACGGCCTTTTGAGAAATCCAACTCCTGGACTCCAAGTTCTGAAGTCAAACTATCTTGGCTAGACTAAATTTGCTTGGTATCAGGCAAGAATAATCCCTCTACCACCCCCAAACCGCCTTTGAACAGCAAAACCAAAAGAAGCAAAGGGACTTTCTATTTGTATAGGAGATTTGTGATATGCCAACCACCCACACACACCCATGATCTCATCCAGTCTCATAACAACCCAGTGAGGTAACCCTCCTCACCCTACCTTCAAATAAGGTATGCCTACCTCACAGGACTGTCATGGGGACAGCACACAGTGAGCATACATTAAGTGCCAGCTACTAGGCATTACTCACAGCAGCGAATATTACTTTACTCATCTTATTAGTGAGAGGCTGAGACTCGGAGTTTGGACAGTTGATTCCAGGGATTGAGGCCCCTGGGGGTTTACAGCAAGCTGGGAAAGGCAGAAAGGCTGGTGGCGGATTCTTTCTGCCACATCAGTAGAGACCCTAATTGTTCAAAACATTACAACTACACATTTCCATGGGAGTCCCAAGTCTCAATCCTGTACCCAGTTCTCTACCAGCCACATACTCAGAGCTTTAGTTCTCTGGACCTTTGTGTTGCCTTTTCATAATGAAGTCAGACCCCCCCCCGCCCCGACCAACCTTTTTTTTTTTAAACCAAACAAGGGAATGTCAGGCTTCCAGATGAAAGGCTCTATCACAAGTACAAAGTATCATTTAATTACACTGCTGCTCCAGTTATCTGCTTCTCAGCTCCTAACTCCCACTGGGCAGATTGTGAAACCGCATAGGAGATTATGTCAAGAGGGGAGAACAGGAGAAACATTCTCTCCCTGAACTTTCTTAAATGGAAGAGAGAAGCAAAATGAAAAGAAAGGCCCATTTTCCAAGGAGGGGGCTGGAGGAATGATGTTTCCATTAAGCGGACCTGCCTAAGAATCTATAGATTATTTAACGCCGGGGGTGGCTGTGGAGTGAAATAAAGGAATCTTTGTGCAGCGCCGGCCACAGTTCCCTCATTCCCTCCCCACAGCCAGGCATTTAACCCAACTCTTTAAATCATCAAGCTCTAATGCACCCCATCTGTGCACTGGTTGTAGCCCATGAAACTGAAGCCTGTGCTGACTTTGGCCTGGACTTGTGAATGAGCCTTTCTGCCCCAAAATGGGCAGGGAGGAGGACAAGAGGCCAAGAAAGACTCTTCTGCTCATCACTTGTCTTCTCCCAAGGCTCATGCCCCACCCGGATCTATTTGATCATTTCGTGAGCTCCTGGCCATGGGTCAGGTTCCCGACCAGGAAGATACAAAACTAGGAGATGTGGTCTCGGGTCAAAGAGGATGTAGAAAAGCTCCTGGGGGAGAGGAAAGAGGTGAAGGAAAAGGGCTGCTGTTGGCTGAGGCACATATGCCTGAAATACCCCCATCTGCATATTCAGGGATGTTGGTGAGTTCCAAGTGGTTGGAACATAAAGCAAGGAACTGGCAAGAAACCTCACTCAAAAAGGCCAGACTGTCCAGGGCCCTGAATACCAGGCTTCAAACATCAATGCTGAAAGACCACGACCATCTCCACATGTTCCCTCTGTCTGTCTTACAAGACCCAGCTCAATACCACCTCTTCCAGAAGCCCATCTGGATTGAACACACTCAAAGAAACTGCTTTCTCCTCTTTGAACCTCCAATTTGCATTCTTGGACAGCCTCTCTGAGTCTCAACTTCTCCATCCAGAAAATATGATTAACATCACCTACCTTAAAGTCTTCTTATGAGGGTTAAGTGAGATAACATTTATAAAGTGTCAAGTAGCAGTTTTTAGGACCTAGAAGGTGCTAGGATCCATTTTATTGTTACCTCAATTTCTTATGACACATATGCACTTCTTCCTGGTATTAAAAAGATGTCTTGGCTTCCATTTTCTCTGGAGATTTTGAGAAACAGGACAGCTCACATTTCCCCTCCAAGTCTGCAAGCCCCCTTCCAAAGCAAAGGGGACGGACTCCTCTCTTCCCTCACTGACACTGCCTCCCCACATCCAAAATTCCAGACTTGAGGGTTTCCCAAAAGATTCAAGAGGAATCTGAGACAAGGTGAGTCTGCTGATGGAGAAAGCTACAGGCTGGCTGGAACATAAATGGCATAAAGGAGAATTAGCGGAAGCCTAGGGAAGTGAAAGTAGGCCAGAGGCCAAGACTCTGAGGGCTCCAGGGTTCAAGCTCTGTGGTAACCCTAGATCTTGGGACAGGCCTAGAAGGACTTCTGTCCTCAGACCTGATTTGAGAAGCCCCACAACCACAGACATGGCTGTTCAAGCTGCCTCCTTCACTTCCTGTCAAATCAGCCAGGTGGACAGTACTGTTCTAGAACTACTGATCCTTCATCCCTCTGTGGCTGGGACTAACAAGCTAGAGGCAGGGAAAGCAATGCCACCTTTACTAACAGATCAAGAACACTATTTTTTTTTTTTTTTAACGGAGTCTGGATATGTAGAAAGGTTGGTTTGTTTTTTTTTAATCTTAATGGCATGAGTCCATGTTCTGAGAAAGGGTGCTCTTTAAGGGGAAGAGGTCCCCATGATCTTTCTCCTTTTCATGCATCCTAGTTAAAACCCATTTCTCCTCCCATGGGAATTCAGAGCTAGGAGAGAGGGAACTCCCCTGAAAATGCTGCCTGAAGGAGCCAGTTCCTGGATTGCACAACTGGGATATTGGGTTTATTGGTTAACAATCCCCCAATCCAACTTTAGGAAGGAGCTGCTAAAGTGTTTCAGGAAAAATAAGGTTCCGTTCTTTCTTCTGATTATGATCAACTGTCACTCCGTATTTTACCTCATGCAAAAGCCCTAAAGATCCCTGAGGCCAGTGAGTGGGTCAGCTCTTTACCAAGCCACCAAAGGCCACCCGTTTTAGTAGCTCAGCAGTGTTATAACCTTCCCTGGGAGCTTGGAAGGCAATATCCTCTCATCTCATCTAAGAAGCTCCTCCTACGAGGTATCCTGCCCTGACCACCTTTGCCGGACTTCTCTTTCCAGGCAAGCAACACTCTACATGGCGTTCACCCGCCACCTTGAGCTAAGCCAGCCAAGCGAGAGGTTCCAATCACTGCTCAGCCCCTACCCCTCCGGCCTGCAAGCTACCAGCCCCCCAGCCTCCAACAGGGATCACATCTAACTTTCAAAATTACAAATTAAACTAGTACATCCTCCCTCCAACTCAGAGTTATCTCTCAGCTGAGTGAGACAGCCACACACGTTAGCCCTCTCTGTGCAAAAGACCGAGTACAAGGATCTCAGGCTCTTCCGGAGAGCTCGTAAGCCTATGCAACCTTATGAGCCAAAGTGCCCCCAACCCAGAGGAGAGCAAGGAAGGCCTACAGGGCAATGTACCTTGGAAATGAGTTCATCATGATTGGCCAAGTGGGCTCTGCAGTGAATGCAGCTGTAGGTCCGGTGGCAGGAGGGCAGATATGCCTGGAAAGTCTTGGATCTTGTCATCTTCACCATTGGCGCCGCTGAGCGTGGGGTGAACTCTGGAGTGGCCCACGAGGCACTCCCACAGGATGGGTCGCACGGGAAACACCGGAAGACACAGGTAAAGGCCGTGGTTTGGCAGGGGGTGGGTGTGGGGCAGGCTCCACACACTGGTGATGTCTTCAGAGGAAGGACCCTTAAGCAGAGGTCGAGGGCTGGTTCTCAGCAGCCTGCAACACCAAGATAAGGGGAATACCATGAGCTGATGGAACAGGGCTTCCTGCAAAGCAAGTCAAGTCCAACTGCCACCCAAGAGAGAGGGCAACATTTACAGGAAGAAATGACCGCTTCTCTGTTTCTTACCATCATTGTCAAGACACCCAATTATGAGAAAGGAACTACTGGGGATCTCAGTGCTGCTGCTTGTCCAGAGTTGGAGGTTCAGTATCAACCCAGGGTTCTTCTCAGCAGTCACCCAAGGTATCCTCCACCAACATTCAGACACTGGCATGATCACCATTCTTGGGGAACCACAGAAGAGGCCAGGATTAAGGATGTGCCACCTGTAGCTCCAAGGAGAGGACTCTTAAGTGGCCTCCTCTTCTGAGCCAACCAAGATAAAGGCTAAATGAAAAGGGAAAGTTTAACCTCTACAAAGTCACTGGATCAACAGTCATGCATGTATTTCTCATCCACCTCCAGATACCAGTAGTCTTCCACTACTTAAAACCACCACCTAGCAGATACCTGGGTAGCTCATTCAGTTAAGCAGCTGCCTTCAGCTCAGGTCGTGATCCCGGGGTCCTGGGATCAAGCCCTGCACTGGGCTGCCTGCTCAGCGGGGAGTCCGCTTCTACCTCTGCCCCGTTCTCTCTCTCTTGCACGCACGCACACACACGCACTCTCTATCAAATAAAATCTTAAACAAACAACAACAACAACAACAAAAACCCCACCATTTACAGAGATAACAAACCCCACGCCACCCTCTGCTTGGGACTAAGCAAGATACAAAGGATCAAACTCCCAAGCAGTAGGGTTCCTCATGGCTAGCCAGCTCTTTTAGGCAAAATGATTTCCTTTGCTATACCTTGCCCAGAAATAGATGCTCAGTACTTTTTTGTCTGAAAAGCAAGCAAGCAAATGAATGAAACAAATGACATAATCAGACTCCTGCATCTAGAATTCACAATGACAGTGAATTTTACCAGAATTTCTCTTCAACCCTCAAAGTTTCCATTAGTCATCCCACAGCACCAAACATCTCTCCTGCCATTGCCTCAGCAATTCTATTCTACTGGGAACCAAGGACACTGAGAAAGTGGTGGTTTCTGGGCTATGTCCAAGTAAAGGTCTGAGGGGAAAGTCCCAAGGTCCAATGCACACTGTGCCTCTCGGGCTCCCCTGCCCGAAGCTTCTGGACCTGCCTATTCCTTGGGCTTCCCTGAAAGGGGTGGTGTTCCCACTTGCCTACCTCCCAGGGGAGGCACAGCGTTAATTAATGCCTGCACCACGCTTTGAAGATAAAATTATTTAGAGAGACGGGGGAGGAAGACAAACAAAATCAGATCTTCTTTGCGGGATTATGACTGGGATCCATCTGGATGTTTAGAGAAAGCTGCAAATCATAGTTCTCTTTTTCCTCTAAACCTTACTAACTAAATCTTTCCAAAGGGCTGATGTCCTCCTCCCTGACATCCTTCCCACCACAGCAGCCACTGAAAGTCACTACACCCCTGGGACTCTGTACATCTTCCTGAGGGGCCAATAGCACTGCCCAGCACCAGGCTGAAGGAAAACAGCGGTCACTACTCTCACCCCGCATTTCCCTTGTGCAGTCCTGAGCCACGCAGGGCTGCCCATTCAGGGTGACCAATTACACATGAAGACACCCAACTGCGGAAGGAAATCAGACCTACAAGGACCCAGGCATAGTGTCTTCCCTGCTTGGTCCACCCACCACTATTTTTAAAGATGTGAAATCAGGTGACACTGAACATTATAGAAATACTTGGATACATAGTCTTGGGAGACTATGGAGAGGAGAATGGGTTTCCCCAGCATTGGAGTTAGGACTGGCCAGAAGAGGAGGAAGGCAGACACATGACCCCTTGGATCTAGAGCCCCTCTTTCTCATCCTGGACATCCTCTGATAGTAGGTAAGGTGAAGCGTGGTCAAAACGTAAGCCCATGGTAGCTCAATCGTGTTGGGTGTTGAGGCTGTTGAGTTGTTACAGGCGGTAGAAAGAGACAAGTACCCTGTCTGAGATTTCCTGAAATACCCTTGAACTTTCCAAGAGCCGCTGTTTTGCTCTCAGAAAGGGCAGTATCTCCAGGAAAGGAAGGGGTAGTAGGTCAGGGTAAGAAATAGGAAAAAACAGGCAGGGAAACAAGCTAGAGGCTTGCCTCAGGCCAGCTTCTGAGTCCAGAGCCCTCACTGCCCAGTGGGGAGCACTCGGAGCAGGGGTCCCATCCGTGTTATAAAAACAAAGAAGGAAGAAAAGGAAACCATGAGCCCTGGCTGCCAGTCTGGGTTTACAGAGCAGCCACAGAGTCTGTTTTCTTATACATGCAGACAGCTTCTAAATTATGCATTTCCCCAGAGTAGAATTATTTCTTTTCTCACTTCTCTTCTGTAGGAAAAAAAAAAAAGTTTGCAGGCAGGGGTTTATGGTTATGCTCAGCTTCAAATCTGAATTCCAAAATTTGTTCAAACCTACCTTCTGAAGAATAAACATTTATGGTCCGTACTATACATACATACTGTACATACAAACCCACACCATAGCTCTGAACTTAGAAGACAAGAACTGACCCCGTAAGCAACGTCCCAGGCTGCTTGTGCTGGAGAAACCTCATAGTGCCTAGCCAGCCAGCATGGGACTCTGCTGTCATTCTGCTCCCTACCCTCTCTCACAGGAATTCATAGGCATCCAAAATAGGACTCCTTCCCTGAGAAGGAAGGAAGGAAAACGTGGCTTGCTGAAATGCGCACCTTGCAAGCTGGAAGCAATGAGAGGAAGTCAGGAGAAAGCAAGCTGAAGCCTAATCAAGAGAGGGTCCTTGTGCCTGAGGAGAGAGAGAGAGCAGGCTGTCACAAGAAAGAGGTGACAGCGAGGTCCCAAAAATAATCACCTATTACCGTCTTCTTTCCTAAGGGAAAATTTTAAAAGCTGCTTCTTTGAGGCAATTGTTAGGAAGGAAAGTAAAATAGATGGATTTATTTATTTAATTTTTTAAAAAGATTTTTATTTATTTATTATTTATTGAGAGAGAGAGAAAAAAAAAAAAGAGTGAGAGCATGAGCAGGGTGAGGGACAAGTAGGCTCCCTGCTGAGCAGACCCTGAGATCATGACCTGAGCCCTGAAGTCAGATGCTTAATCAATTGAGTCACCCAGGTGCCCCTGAGTTTTTTCTTTGTAGGAAGAAATGACTGGTATGGGGCTGCAGAACTCACCACATTCTGATTTTTGGACTTCGGTACTTATAATGGGGCCACAGGCTCCATGGGGCTCCATGAGTCCAACTCATGGAGTCCAACATACTGTGGAGTCCAAATTGATTTCCAACAATCGTCAAAGGAGCTCCATGTTTAAAAGCCTCAGGGCACATGTACAAATTAAACACCATTTTAAGTGAAGCAATAATCCATCACAGTGGAAATTAAAGGAAGATTTGCTACCACCCCCAGCTGGCTCCTGCTGATCAGCATGGAAAGAAAAGATGTGAACTATTATGATTAAAAACAAACGCCTCAGATACTGCACCCGGAGAGCCAAAAGCACAGGCAGCACACAGCGAACCTGGCCGTCTCACCTGACAGACCTCTTCCAAAGGGAGCCACCAAGGCAGCTGAAACTCAAAACAGAAATGTCTGCATGGCCCAAAGATGGAGGGGTAGGAGTACGGATGCTCCAGGTAAACCACGAAGGAACTTGGATGAACGAGGATGTGACACAAGGGGCCACAGAAACTGAGAAGATGGGGGAAGGGGACGCCTGGGGGGCCCAGTCATTTAGCATCTGCCTTCTGCTCAGGTCATGATCCCAAGGTCTTGGGGCGTTGCACTCCCCTCTGGGCGGGAAGCCTATTTCTCCCACTCTCTCTCTGCCTGCGGCTCCCCCGACTTGTGCTTGCTTGCTCTGTCTCTGTCAAATAAGTAAAAAATCTTAAATAAATAAATAAACAAATAAATAAAGCAATGGCCTGGTGAGGAGAGATAGGAAGGATGCCTCAGGCGGAGGTCACAGCATCAGCAAGACTGTGCAAGTGTGTGTAAAGTGTAGTGTCTTAGACGGAACTTAAAGAATTTGGTTGCTTGGGACGCCTGGGTGGCTCAGTGAGTTAACCCACTGCCTTCGGCTCAGGTCATGATCTCAGGGTTTTGGGATGAGTTCCCGCATTGGGCTCTCTGCTCAGCAGGGAGCCTGCTTCCCACTCTCTCTCTCTCTACCTGCCTCTCCATCTACTTGTGATTTCTGTCAAATAAATAAATAAAATCTTTACAAAAAAAAAAAAAAAAGGATTTTGGTTGCTAAACTGGAGCACTTAGGACAGTCCCTGACACAAGGCAGACCCTTAACATCATCTTAAAAAATCGGAGTGCAGAGTATGAGAGGGCAGAGAAGAGTGTGAAGCAATGCACAGGTGCCGACGGCAGCTGGCTGTCAGTGGTAAGACGCCTGGAACCTGACTGTGCACTTCCTACCTGCCAGGTGCCCGTGCAGAGTATTAGCTTAGTTAGTCCTCACAGAGCCTTCGGAGGTTGCTATTATTATTCTTCTTTTCTTATGAGGAAAGTATGGTCTGGAGAAGTTAAATCAAACTGCCCCAGGTCACACAGCTTGTGTAGGATAAAACTGAGATCTGAAATCCCTGATCAAGGTTCTAGATCCCATCTTCTAAACCACCACCCTATATTGCCTTTCTGAAGGCCATGACAGTGGTCATGGTCAAATCCACTTTTTATACTGGCTGAAATGCAGAAGGTGGATTTCAGGGGAAAAAGAGGTACAGAGACCTTCTAGGGTTGTGTAAATCAGAGATGCTATGCTCTTGGTATTCCCTTAGGGCCCATGGGAGCATGGCCACTGAGGAAGCCACCTCTTAGAAGGACCTCAACAGCGATTAGGGTAACACTCCAATGGCTCCTCCAATGTCACCACCTGCTTGTCTTTCCTTGAGAAATATAAGTTTGGAGAAACATCACCCCAACAGGACCATCTCCCGTGGTGCCAGAGGACAAGCTAGAGTGTCCTCACAGAAGTCGCAATGTAACTCTCAAGTCTCCTTTTTCTTTTTCTTCTTCTTTTTTTTTTAAAGATTTTATTTATTTATTTGACAGAGAGAGATCACAAGTAGGCAGAGAGGCAGGCAGAGAGAGGGGGAAGCAGGCTCCCTGCTGAGCAGAAAGCCCGATGTGGGGCTTGATCCCAGGACTCTGAGATCATGACCTGAGCCCAAGGCAGAGCCACCCAGGCGCCCCCCTTTATCTTTTTTTTTAAGCAGCAGCATTTTTTTTTAATTGACCAGTAAGAGTAATAATAGTTATAATTGTGGTGTGTATTGCGTGCCAACACTGTGTATGCTCGGATCAGTTGGGGAAGCTAAGGGTCCAGTGGCTGAATAACTTGCCAAAAGTCACTGAGCTAGAAAGGAGTAGAAGTGGTTTGTGATTCCACACCCTACTTATTTTCCCGGCAGTCTTTGCCCACCCTCCACCAAACACCCAACAAAAACAATGGGATGGTCTTCTACTGTGGCTGGAGGTATTACTTCTTTTATTTTCAAAAATATTTATTTGACAGAGAGAGAGAAGAGCACAAGCAGGGGGAGTGGCAGGCAGAGGGAGAAGCAGGAGGCTCCCCAGTGATCAGGGAGCCGAGCCCAATATGGGGCTTGATCCCAGGACCCCAGGATCATGACCTGAGCCATCCAGGCGCCCCTCACCAGGCCCTTTAACTTGTCCATTAAGACTCAGCTCAGGGGGGTGCTTTCAGTTCAGATCATGATCCGAGCGTCAGCTTCCGGCTCAGATCATGATCCCGGGGTCCTGGGATCGAGTCCTGCTTCGGTCTCCCTGCTCGGAGGGAGTCTGCTTCTCCCTCTCTGCTCATGTTCTCTCTCAAATAAATAGAATTTTTTAATAAAAATCTTAAGGGGGAAAAAACAAAACACCACTCACCTCCACATGGGGTTTATTGGTCCTTCCACTGGGCTCACCTCTACTGAAACACTTACTATATCAAAACTAAAATTATCCTTTTCTGCCTCTGTATCCTCTACTAGGGGTAAGCTCCAAGAGTAGGGACCACATTCTTGTACTCCCTGGACTCCGCAGCACACAGTAGCAGCCATTAATGAACTAAACTCCCTCTGTGTCCTATCCAGCTTCTGACTAGACCAGTCCACCCACCCATGTGGGTAGCAGACACGATTGAGGCCCCTCCCTTCTCCCTCTAGTAACGAGGTAGGAGGCAAAGTTCCTCTGGGTCCCCAAGGCCCATGAAATACTATTCTACCCTGACTGCCCCCAGTCAGATCCTGTGCCAAGATGCCCACAACTATGGTTCTTCAGGACTACAGATGTTCTAAGTCCTGGGTGTGAACCAAAGGCCTGTCATTGATATCCAGGTCCATGGAAATCATGCTTTTGTGGGGCCTAGGTTAAATATATACATGTATTGGGAGAGAAGTCCTAATTAGAGGCAATAAAAGGCAACAGTGGAAAAGGACCTGGTGAGCCATTTCTAGTACTGGGAGGCAGAAAAAAGAGACAATGTCCTTGAAGGCCTCTATCCCAGGAGGAAGAAGGTCCTCCTTCCCCATTCCTAATCTCACCAGAATCCTGAACCCAGACCAGGGAGCGGAGACCCAATTTTCTTGGACCATCAAATAAGTGAGGGTTTACAGGATCTAGAAGCCAACGGACCTGGGTCCAGTCTCGCTTCTTCTCACTCGCTAACTGCCTCACCACTGGGCAAGTTGCCTGAAAAGGACCAACACTGCCTACCTTGTGGAGGAGACAAAAGAAATCAAATGAGACATTCCAAGTAGAGCACTCAGCACAGCACCTGGCACCTGCGTTTGCCTTCAACACTGCTAATTAGCTACAATCGTCCTCACCAGCAACGGAGAAAAAGTGTGGGAACTGTTCCTATTCACATGACCCAAATGAGCAGTGTCTCTGTCTCCCACGTTGATTCATGGTGGTCAGAGGGTTAGGGCCTAAATTAATCCACTTACAGGTACGTTGTGGTTTTAAGCAGGTTCTTGTGGCTTAGCTGGGGATCTTACATTATTGCTGTATCATTCCAAACAACAGACCAATCCATCACTTATCGCAGTGGAAAAGTTACCCTGGCAGCCCACATTGACTCATGAGGCCACTACTAACAACTTTACTGAAATGCCCCTATTATAACGACCGTAGAGCTGATGAGCAAGGCACACAGGAAAATCACTGTCATCGCTTCATAGTTACCCACTGTACAGCACCGGGCCCAGGTGGTACTTCATTTCAAATTCATCCTGATGATAATAAAAGTCAGCTTGGACCGTCAAGGAACCATGGTCTTTCATAAACAAAGCCAACCATTCATCTCTACCCTGGACACAGGGCCTAGTCTTATCTGTCAGATGATTATCCTACATGAGCTCTAAGATTCCTTCGGCTCTTTAAGTCCCGATTCCATGCTGTAAGGATGTCACCGCCAGCCAAATCCTGCCCCAGAGCCCAGTAGCCAACCACCAGCCTTCACTGTGGTAAGACCTTGATTTCAGCGAGGTCACAGAACATGTCAGTCATGCAGAGCCCACTCAGAAATGGCTGCTGGATGGTGCCTTCGCAACATCTGTTGGCAGAGCAATGTATTACTAAATGGCCCTTAGTTCAGCACTCTGGGGACCTGGGAAGTTCCCCACATGAGGCCTGCATCGGTCAGAACATCTACAGAGAGGGAAGGTGGCTCCCCTTGAACATCCAGACACTGGCATGGAATTCACCAGGTATCAGACAGAAGTAGCTGCTACTAGCTGGCTGTGAAGAGATCAGGTACTACTTTGCATTGCTTCCACAAATTCAATAAAAAATAATGTTAAAAACCCAAATGATCTGTCTGAAGATTCATTACCAAGGACACCTGACTAAAGTTCATCAATGGTTTCCTCCTTTTTCTTATACAACTCCCAACTCCAAAAAGAGGATTTAAGGTAACTTACAAAAACACACAATACTTTTTTTTTTTTTAAGATTTTATCCATTTATTTAACAGAGACCACAAGTTGGCAGAGAGGCAGGCGGGGGTGGAGGGGTGGGTAGCAGGCTCCCCGCTGAGCAGAAAGCCCGATGACGAGAGGCTTGATCCCAGGACCCTGAGATCATGACCTGAGCTGAAGGCAGAGGCTTAACCCACTGAGCCACCCAGGCACCCCCAAACAATACTTTTAAAATAGATGAAATTAGGGTAAGAAAAGCAGAAGAACACAAGGTGAGTTAGGACAGAGAAATGCATGTTTATATTAAGCTGCTAAATATTTACTGAATTTCAATTGCATATTTGGCTTTGAGCTCTGTAGTAAGCAAGGCAGAAAAGAAAAATCAGTAGTTAATAAGGTTTACAGTTCCTATAAATCCTGGTTGTTCAAGCTACAGATTTTTTTGAAGTATTTATTTATTTATCTGAGAGAGAGAGAGTGCTGTGCTCAAGTGTGCAATCATGACAGGGGAGAGGGTCAGAGGGAGAAGCAGACTCCCCACTGAGTGGGGAGCCTGATGCAGGACTTGATCCTGGGACTCCAGGATCATGACCTGAGCCAAAGACAGTCACTTCACAAACAGAGCCACCCAAACGGCCCTTAAGCTACAGATCTTCTAAGAGACATTTCTCCTGTGGGTGGTTGCAGAGGGAACCATGAGCAATGAACCAGTAGACAAGATCTTCAGCATACACCAATAGTTCCTACCATGAAACTCTTCCAAGATTGCTTCTCAGAGGTCCCTCCATGAAAATGCACAGCTTAAGTCAACACTAAAGGGCAATTCAGTAAAAGGGATTCTACATGGGGGTCAAGTCAGGGCAGCCCAAGAACACAGCTTTCTGATGATCTGGCTAGATCCACTGATACAGACTCTCCAGAGGAATGGAAGAGCTACAGAGCCTTCTGGCAAAGCTCCATGAATATCATTTATCACAACCAGGCTTTTGAGTTACAAAAACATGGGTAGCCTCCAGCATGCCAAGTCCAAACACTAATACTTTTGAATGCTAACACCATTTGGCTCTGGTATTGCATTCAGTTAGTTCTCCTGTGGTTGGTTCAGCCTACTTTTCCCTCAAACTCTCTCCTTCTGCACCTCATGCCTCTCCTGCTGCTGCTCTTTCTCTAAGCCTCCACCTCTCTGGCTGCTCTTCCTTCCTCCTCCTCCTTGGAGGTGTGTTTCTACCACGTGCCTGACTGCCTGTTCCCCATGTACATCCTTAGCCACACCCAAGTCTTCTAAACTTCTGCCTCCTGCCCCTGACGCCTGGATTCCTTTCTAAAGGAGGCCTCTCACTGGTTCCTAGGAAGGCATTTCAAAGCAAATGCCTCCAAAGCCAGCACCATTTTCCCCTTCCCCTGGTTCCTACCATCCTCACCCTAATTCTGTTCCTTTCTCCTGAAGGCCAAGTTGCCAAAGCAGTCAAGACCCTTCACTCTTTCTCTCCCTTCTATGTCGTATTCCTTCAGTCCCCTAGACAGCTGGCTCTGTAATCCAGTATCCCACAGCCATCTTCATAGCTATGGCCAGCAGTACTGTGTGAGCCCTCCCCTCCCTCATCCTGAACTCACGTGACAGCTTCCTAAACTGGTCTCCCTGACTCAGCTCTTACCTCTCCAGCCCATTCTAGAATGCTATTTATACAACACAATCTGATCACATCGCTCATGTGGTTTCCTAGCAGCCTATAGGACAAGGTCCAACCCCTCCAGTGGCACTAAGAAACTGGGCTGATTCTCCTTCTCCTTATCTTTCTTCACTGTCACCTTCCCACCTCCCTGCAAACCTGTTTCCCCAGCGGACCAAGCTTGTTCACTACCTTTTCCCAAGCTGGTTCAGCCTCTTGCAAAGCCCTAACCTATCTTAACCACCTGGTAAATGCCCGATCATCCCTTAATACCCAAATGAGACCCTAAGCAGAGGGGGTGGCTCCCTCTTCCCAGCATGCAAAACCCTCTTTTTGCCTGAATGGCACTCCATCACACTGTTCCCATCTGTCTCCCAGACTGGGAGCTTCCTGCAGCTCAAGTCCAGTCTTTAACGCCCCTTGGTTTCCCCAGGACTCCTAGTCTCAGGCATATTAGAGTCTTTTTATCCCCCTCCGGAGAATCTTGATAAATGGTAATTAACGGAGTAAAATGAGTGACCATCAGTGAAACTGTGCTGCCCTGTAAAGCTGATATTTTTAATCTTACTTAAACACTATCCAGTACATTTAAAATATCTGGGACGCCTAGGTGGCTCAGTTGGTTAAGCAGCTGCCTTCGGCTCAGGTCATGATCCCAGTGTCCTGGGATCGAGTCCCACATTGGGCTCCTTGCTCCGCAGGGAGCCTGCTTCTCCCTCTGACTCTGCCTGCCATTCTGTCTGCCTGTGCTCGCTCTCGCTTGCTCTCTCTCTGACAAATAAATAAATAAAATCTTTAAAAAAATAAATAAAATAAATAAAATAAAATATCTAATTCTGGCCATCACACGGGACTCGCATACCATGAAAATTCCACAAAGTTGAAAAGCCAGCAAACTCCTGTGATGTCAACTTGCTTGGGCTGGGATGGAGCATGAAACTCAGAACTGTGGTGCCATGGCTCCAACACAACACATGACAAGACTGTCTGATGCCTGTATCTGTGCTGTCAGATGGCAGAAGTACTTCCCATTCCACCTCCCCTGGCCCTTCACACCATCTGAGTGCCACCAGGTAGCTTCCCAAGGGACCCTCGCCAGACTGGCATGGACTTCTGACCCCCAGAGAAACCCTCAGACTTCCAACCCACAAAGGTTCTTTCTCCCAGGGTGGTCCCCACAGAACCTCCCTGGGACAGTGTGAGGAGGAGAAAAATGAACTGTCAGATTCGGTTCAGGTCAGCAAGGAAAGGGGTCCCTAAACCCTGCCCCTCAATTTTATGTTCAAAACAAGGCCAGATCTGCCCTTTCCCTCCAGTTCCCCAGAGACTGCTGCCCTCAGCATCAGTCCTTGTACTGTACAGGCTCAGAGAAGACAATCCTAGTGAAAACAAAATAAATACCTTTTTCTCATGATCTGGGACCCAGATGGGGCTGGGTCCATCCCTCTGCCCCCAGACAGGGCTACACTTGAACCACAGTGTAAAACCGTCACTTAGAAGATCTATGAAGAAAACAACATTCTGGAAAATAGCGAAGACATGGCAGACAATCTTTGGAAGTGACTTCACAGGGGACCCGTCCCCTTAGCCTCCACCAACGCCCACTGCCCAGGTTCCTCTCCCACAGGTAGAACACTCTTCACAGCTGCAGCTGTGTTTTACTGGGGAGATTATGTGACTGTCGTCTGTATCTGACACTCTCAAAGATCAAATATTATTTACTGAATAAATGAACTTCTTTGGACCCTGGGCACTGCATGACCTTGATTTCTCTTTAACTGCTGCTCCCCAGGGAACAGCTGGGGCCCCAATTAGTTACAAACCATCCATCCCCAATCTGCCAATACAATTCTGTTGTTCAGCTGTCAGCATGCCTTTGGCGTCCTCACTTTAATCTCCCAATTCAAATAAATCCCAAACTCTAGACTCTGACATCTGTGGCTGGGCTCCCCGCTTCTCCCCAATTGGAATTTGGAAACTGAATTTAAAACTCAAACGAGATGGGGAGGCAGAAGCACTTTCAAAGGGAGGCCTGTATGTCTAAAGTCCCAAGCTTCACCAGCTCAAAGATGGATGTATACTGTCCTAAGAATTTTTTTTTTTAAGATTTTATTTATTTATTTGACACAGAGAGAGAGAGAGAGATCACAAGTGGGCGGAGAGGCAGGCAGAGAGAGAGGAGGAAGCAGGCTCCCTGCTGAGCAGAGCCTGATGCAGGGCTTGATCCCCAGGAGCCTGAGATCAGAGGTCAGAGGCCTCTGATGAGCCGAAGGCAGAGGCTTAACCCACTGAGCCACCCAGGTGCCCCTGTCCTAAGAATTATTAAACTGCCATCTAGTATTGTTGCCATCTACTAAAGAGGAAGAGGAGGAGGATGGGAGAGAGAACGACTGATTCTAGAGCAGCTTTCTAGATTTCTCCTGTTATGGGAATGGCAGACAGACGTTAGGAAGAATGAGAACTACTTTTCCTTTCAGGCCTGGCACATCAAGGGGCGCCATGGATGCTGCCAGGGCAGCTTTTCATATAATTCAAGAAACATCCACAAAGCTGGTTGTTTATGGTTAAGTCCCTGCCCCCCCACCCCCACCCCGGTTGTGAGCCATTCCTGGCCCAAGACCACTTCTGGTTAATCATCCTTCCAACCCAGGCCAAAGCCTGGCTTACAGTAAGAGCTCAGACTCCTTGGTTGAAGGAATGTAGGAAGTGAGGGGAGGAGGTAAGAGGAGTAGTCATCTGCTGTCAGTAAGGCTCCAGGACTCTACAGATTATAATAATAATTTCCTGGGGCACCTGGGTGGCTCAGCTGGTTAAAGCCTCTGCCTTCAGCTCAGGTCATGATCCCAGGGTCCTGGGATCGAGCCCCATATCGGGCTCTCTGCTCAGCAGAGAGCCTGCTTCCTCGTCTCTCCAGAGAGGCAGGAATTACTATGATTACTCTTGTTTGAAAAGTGAGGAAAAAGTTCAAGAAATTAAACATTTCACCTAAGATCACTCCACTAGAAAGTACCAGGACCAGGATTTGAATCCTTGGACAAACCTCTACCTCTACCCCACATGGATCCTTCAACCCAGATGAGCTAGGGAAGATGGGCGTCATTGGTCCTTAAGCCCTTATTAGAGCAACAAGCAGAACACCTTCCAGAGCAAGACCAAGTGCTCTTAGAACATCTTCAAACTCTCAGAGCTGGCTCACCGCTTCAACTTTTAATTACAGAAATACGAGAAAACAAATGAGGGAAGGGAATAACCTCAACCAGAAAGCAGGACAACAGATCAGGCACAAGAAAAAAACCAGTTATAAGTTTCTGTCATATCTTCCTGCTAAGGAATTTTTAGCTTTAAGGCAGCAGTCATACATAGGGATCATTTGTTTCCTTTAGGATTTGAGGGGGAAAAAAAGAATCATGTAAGGAAAACTAACCAAATGCCCTATTTAATTTGCATTTATACACAGTACACATGCTTATACCATTAATACAACAAATCCTGAAAGAGAATTCATTTCTACTTTACAGTCCATTTGGCTGTGGATCAATTTAGGGAGGGACCCCCCAAGAGACAAAAGACCAAAGCAGTAAAAGAAGAGATAAACAGGAGGCAAACATAATGGAGGACACATGCAGGAGATACAAACAAGGAAAGGAAAGGAAGTGGCAAAATACAGTGAGGGGAAGGAGGCTAAAGGTCAAAGATGCTGCGTAGATGGTTTCTGCTAAGAAGATCAACTACCTCCGTTATTCCCAGGCCTCAGACATGTAGGGGTGACGACATCAGAAAAAAACTTGGGGGGCGCCTGGGTGGCTCAGTGGGTTAAAGCCTCTGCTTTCGGCTCGGGTCATGGTCTCGGGGTCCTGGGATAGAGCCCCGCATCAGGCTCTCTGCTCTGTGGGGAACCTGCTTTCCTTCCTCTCTCTCTGCCTGCCTCTCTGCCTACTTGTAATCTCTGTCTGTCAAATTAATTTAAAAAAAAAAAAAAAAGGAAAAAACGGGAAAACTGTAGGGGCACTATTATTTGCTTGCTTTTATTAGATTCCCTAGCTGAAAATTCTCATTTTGTAGGCCTGTGGTTGGACCAGAAATTCTTATGGCAGCCAGGTTTGGGAATCTCCAGGGATAGTCCCATTTTTGAGGATGTCTATTATCTATGTCAACTAACCATTGTTCACAGACTTCTGTGAATGGAAGCCAACAGTCCATTTCCATGGAGTTACTCTAAACTGTAGCAATAGTGCGGTGTCTGGCTGGCTCAGTAGAGCATGGGACTCTTGGTCTCAGGGTTGTGGGTTCGAGCCCCATGCTGGGTATAAAGACTGCTAAAAAAATAAACTTTGGGGGGAAAAAAATAAGTAAACTGTAGCAATAGCAGCCCAAGCAAAATCCCAATGTTCTCTTTCCAACACCTCATGTGCCTACTGAACATTCACCTACACTACCTTTTATGTTCATACCCCTGTGCCTTTGCACACACTGTTCCCCCTGGGAGCGTTTCTGCATGTTTAAATCCTCATCATTCTTCACACCTCCATCTCCGAACGCCCACCCTTCTTTCTGTAGCTCCATAATGACTTTAAGCTTTTTGTACCTTATACTCTAGTTATTGACACATATGCCTTAATCACTCCTCCTTGAGTGTATGCTCTTAGGGGCAGGGGCCATAGCTTATCCCATCTTCATCTCCCAAAGGTCTTATGTTATCTGTTGAATTGTTATTAGCTAGGAAAATAAAGCAAAACCAAGGTTCATTTTCAGCCCTAGGCCAGAGGTTCCTCTTCTAAGCAGCCCAAAATAGGAATCAAAATTTTACTGACTCAGGCAGGATATGCTCCAAGCCTATCCTCTCTTGCCCCAGGTACTCACAACCGAAAACAGCAGGGAAAACAAAACAAATCATTGGTAAGGTCAGTATTTCCTATTATTAAATTTCTTATCAGATAAAAATAATGCCACTTCTGTTTATGACAAGACCCTGTTTCAGCCTTACTGACACCCATTGGCCATCTGGAAATCAAGCCTTCCTTCCCTAATAAGAAATAGACAAGGGAACTCCAGACATTAGAGACAAATTTCATTCTGAGCTGGCAATCTAGTTTCAGATCAAAACCACCAACTCTGGACATACCACATTCTCAAGACCACAGGGGAAGGTTGTAGCTCAGGAAACAGGAGTGCACAGGGCTGTTGACCCAACCAAGAATGTGAGTGGCAGTGTTGTTACCTCATAGGCAGAATATTCCTTTGCCTCATCACAGAAAGGAGGTAGGCTTTACCTAGGATCAGGATATTATGGGTTATCTGGAGGTTTATTCAGGAGATGACATTCTTCAAGAACATACAGGAATAGAAAGAAATCTGGGCCTGGAAATGAAAGGTATGGTTTACAGTCTCTGTTTTGCCTTAATTAGCTCTGTCCTAACCAAGTCCTTTTTGCCTACTTGAGCCTCAATGTTTGTATCTCTAAAATGTAAAATCTGAAATGATTTTAATACCCAAAGCAGCAGCTCTCCAATTAAAAAAAGAATGATAAATCATTAACTTGAAATTAGAGAAAATACAAATTACAAGGAAAAAATTAGGATGAGGGGCCCTAAAGTTACTGAAGTCAGGCCACAGATTTGGCTCTGTGCTTCCTGGCACCCAAAGCAAAAAAGAGAAACATGATCAGTTATAGATTTCCAATTGTCCACAGAGAAATATTATGCCCATTCCTCAGGAAAGGCAAAGCTTTTTCTGGCACTTGCCCCTGAATGAAATTTCTCCTATTAACTATTTAAAGGGGATACTAAGTGAAACTGTAGCTTAAAGGAGCAGCAACACCATCCCTTTTGAGAAATATACTAGAGTTATAAAGCTGTTTAGGACTGTGTCCCTCCATGAAAGCAAAGGGCAGGACACCGAAGTTCATCCCAGTGAAAATAATTCTGGAGGGACTGAGGTAATATGGGCCAAATACGCAGCTTTCAGTCAGCCTAGTTTAATCGAAGGATAAACTAAGAATGGCCAGAGGAACAGGAAGACGACATGTCCTTCCAAAAACTTCCATGACTTCTTTCACATAGGTGTTATCAAAATTTGGGCAGCAATTTGTGATTAGAGGATTCCTAACTTCCACTCTAGTCTTGATAGATCTCTGTGACATGTTGCGTCTTCATTTACTGGCACTAACTTAAGATCTGGTGGTTTTCTCCCTCTTAACTGCACACTCCCAAATCAATGGGTTGGGAATTCCTGCCAAAGAGAGGAGGGAAATCTAACTATGAGTGTTATTATTAAAAGCTAACAGCAGGGAGCCTGGATGGCTCAGTCAGTTAAGTGTGGGGCTCTTGGTTTCAGCTAAGGTCATGATCTCAGGGTCATGAGATGAAAACCCAAGTCAGGCTGATCACGTGGGCCAAAGTGGGCTTGAGATTCTCTCCCTCTGCCCCTCTCCCCCTCCAGATCGCATGCACACGTGCTTTCTCTTTAAAATAAATAAATAAAAGCTAACAGCAAGTGTTTATGTGCCAGGCTCTGTGCCTGGTTTCCTACACATCCCCTCATTTTGTCTTATCAATTCTGCGAGACAATAACTATTATTAGTCCTATTTTACAAATAAAGAACAGAGATTTAGAGATTTTTAGCAAATTGCCCAAGATCACAAAGCTAATTATCCAGGTCTTTTTGGTTCCAAAGCCCGGGTTCTTAGCCCTACTTAATAGTGCCTCGTAGTATTAACGAAATGTTATTACTCGTAGAAATGCTTGTTTGTCAGAAAAAGTGAAAACAAAATAAAGCTACTGGGGGAGGCGGGGGGCTGTTTATTGACACAACAAAATGACAACGGAACTTCTAGAGACCTATTAAATAAAAAGTGTAAAAGGGTGAAAAATATTGTGAAAAGCGGAAATCCTGAAATAAATTCCAAGGGAACACTATCACACCCCAGGAAAAGGGAGAGAAAAATTCTTTTCCTCTTCTCCTCTTGAAAATGAAAGTATTATTTCCTACTCTTAGAGACTCAAAACCTTGACTCTCTTTATTCATTCATTCCCCTGATGGGTAGATATTTATCCAGAGCTACCAGGCCGCCAGGTAATGTCAGCAGTGAGACAGAAGCATCTAGCCATCAAGCAGATAATGTATTTCCAGATGGTATTAAAGTCCCTTGAAAAAAAAAAACAAAATTAAGGGGATTAAGAGGGGCAGGGACAGGAGCTGTTGTTCTAGATAACTGATCTGAGAGAGGCTCTCCCCTGAGACCCAAGAGCCAATCACGTAGAAATTTATAGAGAATTGCATTCTGGAAAGAATAACTACCAGTAGAAAAGCCCAATGACAAAAACAAACCTTTAACATTTTAGAAACCAGAGGAAAGCTGGCACACACGGACCTGATAAGGACCTGTAGAGATGAGGGGAAAGAGGCTGGAGGAAGGAGACAAGATGTACAATGCCCACAGGGAAGGGAGTTGGATTATAAGAAGCCCCTGGAAAACTTTAACCAGGGGAATAGCATAATCTGATTTTATTTTAAACCCTCCAGGGCCTCTATTCCCAAATCTCAGGAAAATTCGGGTAGGTGTGGTCCTTTAAAGATGCATGTCTCATCTTTTGTTAAGGAAAAGATCATTAAAAACCATCAACTCTAACAAAATACCATTAGCCCGCAGGCCCTGGCTTTCCAAAATTGGGAGGCTCAAGTTTAAAAAAGATTACTCCCTTTCCACAGTTTTTAGACCCCTTCAGGCTAGGGGAATGTAACAGAGCACCTAGTGGTTTGCTGATGGACCCTAGGGAAATGCCAAGATAACTGACAAAGGAAACTGACACTTATCCTCCATTTGAGTACTACCTGGACATCTCTTCCCTCTCCTTTTCTATACTAGGACATCCTATCCTCTGCCATCCATTTGTTGCTTTCTTCTTTATTACAGGCTCAAAAACAGACATCCTAAATGTGAGTAGTTTGACCATACCAAACATCATTCATTTCAACAATACTACAGTTAATATTCCCATATTAAGCATACCGTTGGTAGGAAGGACCACTGTTGAATTTGAACTGGGACAGAGTTCTATTTGAAGCTAAATGCAGCTTTGATTAATTCAAGGCAATTTCTTTTATCAACATGTTAGAAGGAAAACTTCTAACACAGGGATGCATCAGGTGTGGGTATGTTTGTGTCTGAAGGTAGAGATAGAGGTAACAAGATTCACCTGCACATAGGAGCCAAGATGTCATCACAGGAACGAACCAGGGCTGAGGTAGGCAAGGAGGTCAGGGAAATGCTTATTAACAACTCATCTCATTAACAACTTATGCTAATATCATTAACAACTGTTGACAAACCCCTGACTCCCTCATACTCCCAAACAAAATCAACAGCCTGCCTGCCCTTCCCCCAGGCCTCATGGCTTGGAATACCCAGCTATTAAACAACACTGACATTTTCTACAGGCCAATTGTTAATACCCCAGGCATAATAACTATGTCACTGCCTCAAAACTATCTGATTTTTCACTGTTTTAATGATTTTAATAATCTATGAATAGTACAGCATACTCATCAGCACTACTCACTACCCCAATCCCACATACCTAAAACATCCAGCGATACAGAATACCAAACAGCAGTCTTCAAATGGACTGAGCAGGGTGGTGTGGGAGGGATGTGGGGTTCCTTTGGCCAAGGCTTCACAGCAGCTAAAAGCAAACACACTCTTGGACTTTTCAAAGCCTAGGCTAGTGTGACCAGCAGATGAGTGATCTTGAGTTTGCAGAGAATAGGTTACATACGTGACTAAGGCTTTGCATGCTTCATATCCAGTTAATAATGCCTTTCATTGTTCATTGCCCCCAATTCCCATTAGATCTGGGTTTCTCATTGACCAACTGCATCACAGTGTCATGGTCCACTTTATAAAAATGCACCCCACTGAGAATAAACATCTCCAGAGTTGACTGACAGACTGCATTTTTAAACACTTTTCAGGTCATCTTTGTGCACATTCAAGTTTGAGGACCTCTGTCCTAAGAAAGCAATGCTTCTTTAACAGTGGGTCATCACCCATTCACCCATTTGGTAAAGAAATCAAATTAACAGGCCATGACCAGCAGTTGGGTTTTTTGTTTGTTTTTTAATGGAGGGGGAAAAAATAGCACACTGCAGGTAGCAAGAACATTTGTTTCCTGGAACTTATCACAGTTGTGGACCTCAGTGCAGTGATGTAAAAGGTATTCCTTACTTTGGATCCCAAAGTTTGAAACCACTCTCCTTGAGGGCAGAAGGAAAATGGTACCCTTGTACATGATGTTTATTTCCCATTTTCCACCCCTAACTTCAAGTTTTTTTATTTTAGTTCAAGCACAGATCCCAAGACAGATCCCAGAAATTCTATTATCAAATCCTAAACCAATAAGGTAAATAAGTTAAGGAGAGGTATGAGCCCCAAAGTCCCCACTCTTGCCTGAGACCCTTACCATGAAGCTGGGGATAAGGGATGGTGCCAAAGGGAAGCTAGCACAACTCTCCTCAGGCTGGACCTGTTCCTTGGTAAAGAACTTATAGCCACTCAGATCACAGCTCAGAGGAATTAAAAGGTTCCTCATCAGGAGCAATACTCACCCTTAGTCTAAGTGCTAAGGAAATGGGAGGAATAGAACTCAAATTCGGCCCATCTTTGCATCCTGTGGCCATGAAGTCAAAGGAAAGCTAGGGAGTAGTCATCCAAGCCCACTCATTATAAGCCCCGGATTTCTCACAACCAGGAGAGTACTGAGGAGCATCAAGCACGTGAGATCAAGTCCCTCCCCAGAGCCAGTGAGTGACAGGAGTTACCTCTGGCAAGTCACTTAAGTTCTAACCCCAAGCTCCTTGCTCTGCCCACGTTCAGTCACCAAATGGGATACAGGGAAGCAGACAACCTCCCTGCTCGTCCAACACTCTAGGACAGGGAACCCCATCTTGCTGGACCAAAAGAGAACAGAGGAATGGCAAAGAATAGATAAATAGCTAGAAGTCTTGTTAGCCCTTAGATTCACCAGAAGCGAGGACTCACTTAAAAAGAGCCTTGTTAACCCCAAGACAGCAAACTGACAAGAAGGCCAAAAAGCAAAAACCCCAGCAAACTCAGGCGCAGTTTCGTGTGCCGCTCATGGCGGTGGGACTATGGGAGGCTCTGCTAACTTGCAACAGAAACAAACGGAGGACACTCACTCGCTTGGCTTTTTAAGTGTTTGTAAGCTGAGAGTAAAGTCAGAGGTGGCAGTCTCCTGGGCTTCGTCCAAAAGAACAGGTGGCTACCCCAACCCCCAACTTGAGTCAAGACATCCAGAGGAGGTCAGCGGCCAAGGAGGGTGAACTTAAAGCAGTGAGAGGTCTGGGCTGCCCCTCAGCGCCAGTTCCTGGGAGGTACTCGCTGGAGAGGCCCCTACATTCCATCGGGCAGGAGAGAACTCGGCGCCCACCCCCTTGGCAAGGGCGGTGGGGAGGCTCCGGGAAGTGGCCAGGCAGGAACTCAGCTGCGGTTACCTCGGCCCAGGGCCGGCCAAGCGCTCCTGGGAGTTTCGTGGGCTGCCAGTCCCCCACAGGCTGGGGGCGGCGGCCTCGAACCCAGTGTCTCCAGCGGAGGCCCAGCGTCACCGGGGACAGAAAACGCCCGAAGCACCCCTCCCGACCCCCACGGAGCCCGAACCCGCAGAAACTATGCTGAGAAGCAGCAGCGACCCGGTGTCCAAGTCCCATCCGCCAAAGCACGCACCCTAGACTTGCCCGGCTCCTCGCACAAGTCCCCGACCCCGACCCGGGAACCCGCGCCGCCACGGGTCCCTCCGCAGCCAGCCGCCGGGCCGGCAGTGTTTGTAAACAAACCGGTCACGTGGCCCCGGCGGCCCGCTTCCCGCCCCGCGCGTCCGCAGCCCCCACGGGGACCCCACGCCGAACCCCGCCTCGGCGGCGCAGCGCAGGGGGCGCCGCGCGCTCCGCCCGGGCCGGGCCGGAGGGGCTACGGGACCGGAGCCCGGCGCCGGGTGCGAGGCGTCCGCGCTGACAGCGCGCCCCACGCCCACGCGCGCCCGGCCGCGCCGCGCGCCAGGTCTGCTTACCCGGCAGCAGGCTGCCCCGTCCGGCCAGCGCTGGGCTCGGCTCCGCCGGGGTGCGCAGCAGCGAAGGACCGCCCGGCTGGCTCCCGGGCTCCGGGCGCGCTCTTAAAGCCACAGTCTCCGCCACTGCCGCCGCCGCCACTCCGCATCCCTCCGGGTCGGGGCCGGGGGCTGCCCTGTGACGGACGCGCCCCCGCGCCTATCCCCTCGCCTCAGCACCTAGCAACACGCCGCGGGTTGGCTCGGCTCGGCCGCAGCCCATCCGCCCCAAGCCAATCAGCGAAGGACGGAACTCCGCCCCCCGCTTCCCCAACCTCCCACCCCCCACCCCTCTGTCCTGGGCCGGCCGGGTTGCGGGGAGTGCTTCCAGAGCCCCGTCTGGCCCGCGGGCGAAGCTTGGCTAAGCAGGGCCACCGGCTGAAGGAACAGAGAGACAGAGTGATGAGGATGGTTGGCTTTCAGTGCTTGGGAAGAGACCGTTTATTTGCGTTTTGGTTTTGTCCCCAGGTCAAGGCTGGGATTCCTGGAACCTAGGATGAGGAGTGGGGAGGCTGTATAGTACTTAGACTTGTAGGGCCAAATCAGCAACTCCCTCCTTACACCTTAGCCATTTCTAACTCAGAGCCTAAGTTACCTGAAGAGGGCCTCAGGACCCCGGCCAGCTGAATTTAGTAAGATAATACCAAACCAGCCCAGGCCCTCGTCCGAAGCAAGGCATTTCTCCACTTCTCTGTGTTCTGCCAGTAATTTCAGAGAGTAAGAGTAGGAAAGATGTGGTGGGGGAATTGGAAGGCCCCCAGCCCCCTATTGCTGCTGATTTTCCAAAGCTTTTGCAGGGAAATGCGGATGGTTAGTCTAGAGAAGTGAGATGGTCAGTGACCAGAGGGGAGGAGCCCACGTTCTGGATCAGTGCTTTTCAAGGAAGAGAAGGTTAAAAAATAAGCCCAGGCAGTCAGGAAATCCAGGAAGGCACCAGGTGGGTGGAGTGGGGTAGTCTCCCTGCAGGAAAACAGGTCAATTTGAGAAAGAATGCTGGCAGGAGTGAGGGGAAGAGAGGATCCCAGCCTTTTCAAGTCACCACCAAGGTTCTGCAGTTCCTCAGAGAGCGGTAAGAAACCCCATGTTTTACTGAACAGCTCTCAGGATGTGAGATGCCCCTGGAGGTACAGCTGACTCCACCTCCTTCCATATGCCAGTTTGCACATAAACTGAGAATGTTACTGGAGTAGACCCCCATGTGGCTCCAACTTCACCTGCAGCTCTATCCAGCTGTGTTTAAACTAGATCTGATTCAGTTACTATGCATTGCATTCACATCGGATTCAGTTAATATACCTTGCCTGGTTGGATGTGAATCCAATCCTAATGTCAGTAAAATGTTTGTATAAACAACAAAAGTGCCTCAACTTCATTCGTTACTTATGTATCAGACTCAAATTTGCAATCTGGGCGTAAGCAGGAGCGCCAAGTCACTGTCACTGTTCGCATTTGACAAACTTGGAAAGAAAGGTTTAACATTCCTTTCTCTGAAATGTGATGAACTCTTTTTAGAGGATCAAGAGGTTGACATCTATCTAGCTCTGATGTGCCTTCTGGGCAAATTTCTTTGTCTCTCTAGGTCTTCATTTTTACAGTTGAAAACGAAGATTGAGATAGCATGATTTCTAAAGTCCTTTCCCCTCCAAAATTCTAAGGAAGGCCAGGAAGTGAAACTTGTTACAACATTTCAGCAATATTCTCCTAGTGAATATTTGTGTTGCCAGATCAACACTCCCCAAGGGTAGATGCTGCATTAGTTTAACACCCTAGGATACCTGCATGTTATGTAACAAGATTGGTGGCTACTGTTTCTGTTTAAATAAAAGATAATGTTAGCTAAGGAGGACAAGCCTGGTGCAGTGGTTCAGAGGGAGATCTGAGGACCCCTGCTGGCCTGCAGTGTGTATGCAGGAGACTGGAGAAGGGAATAGGACAGTAGGACCAGGAGACAATAGAACCAGCCAGCCAGCCAACGACAACAAAAAAATTTAATAAGCCTGATCATGCCTACTCCCAGTCAAAAGAGCCAAGTATGGTGAGTTGCTAAGCATGAAGGTAGAAGTGGAACACAGTAGTAGAAGCAACTTCTGTCTCTCTGAAAGCAAGCATCTCTAATTGCCCCTGAGTACATACATTCTTAGTGCGTATTACGTGCAGAATTTCCTACCTGCATGGTAGTATTCTGAAGAATTAACATTAACATTCCTTTCTCTGAAATGTGATGAACTCTTTAGAGGATCAAGAGGTTGACTTCTATCTAGCTCTGATGTGCCTTCTGGGCAAATTTCTTTGTCTCTCTAGGTCTTCATTTTTACAGTTGAAAACGAAGATTGAGATAGCATGATTTCTCTGAGGAGAGAAGCTGGGACCAATGGAGAGTGTGTGAGAACAGACAGATATTTATCCTGTAGGGCAAAAATTGAGATGGAGAGAATATAGGGAAAGACATAAATTTGTTCAAATTTAGCCAGAGAGGTTTTTTTGTTTGTTTATTTGTTTAAAAAACAACAGCAATAACAACAACCCTTATTGGTAAAAGTTTGAGAGGTTCCTGGCCTCACAGACAGGTCATCAGCCTGGCTTTGTTAGTGGCCCAGTCCACTTGTCTCCTCTGTGTGAGGCCAAAGTCATTCCCAAAGCCGAACAGTCATTCTTTTCCAGCATCTTCTCTCCTACCCCATGTTCCCACCGTTGCCACATCCACGTCATAGAATCTGATATGTTTCCATCTTCCTTTCCCTCACCCCCACACCATCCATCAGCAGGTCTTGTCAGCTCTACTTAAATGTATATTTGCCCTGAACACATCTGTCTCTGCGGCTGTCACCTGATTGGCGCCACTAACATCCCTTGCCTGGAGTAAGCAACAGCCTCCCAACTGATCTCCCTGCTTCCAATCCATTCTCTACACAACACCAAATGGTACTTTTTCAGAACAAACCCCTTATGATGACCCGTAAGGCCCAACTAACCAGGTCTGCCAACCTCCCAGGTCTTCCCCTATAGCTCCTTTGCTCATGCTAGTCCAGTCAAGGGGACTCCCTTTCTTTTCCTCAAATACACCAGGCCTAGGCCTGTTACAGTACTTTTATTTGCTGTTCCCTCCACCTGAAACACTTTGCCCCCGAAGACCGCCTCCTTGCCGCTTGGTTCCAGGTCAAATGCCTCCTCCAGAGAGTCCCCCGTCCTTACTACCCAATCTTCATGCCTCCCCCCGTCAAGGTACTCGCTATCACATCTCCCACCTTATCTTCATCCTAACACATATCACTCTCTGAAATTACTGTATACACTTATTTATTCTTATTTATTTGTTTTCTGTTTCTGTCCCATCCAGCTCTCAAGTGTCAACTATATGAGAGCATCAGGGACCTCGTCTATCTTGCTTCCTGTTGTTTTCCCTGCGCCAAGAGGATCTGACATTCAACCAATATTTGTTTGTTCAATAAATAACTGAACAAATAAATAGGCCTACTGCCTCACACCCTTGACCCCACAGTTTCCTTCACTGGGAACGTTATTCTCTCCTTAACCCCCCAACCTTCCCCTACCGCTTCTTCCTCTCATCATTCTATCTCAAAGCCTTTTGCTGAATGACTCAGGCCAAAAATCAGATCAAATGTCACTTCTTTGGAGAGTTTCCCTTAACCTCCCTGGAAAAATTAATTTTTTTTCTCCTCAGTACCCTCATAGTACTTTATCTGTAGTCCTATTATATCACTCAGTGGTCAGTTATCCATCCTCCTGTCAGTCCCTCCTGGGCTGGAACCTTATCGGATGTCTTTGTGTTTTCAGCAGCTGACACTCGGCAGGCCCCTTCTCAAGGTTTGTATCTGAATTGAATCCAGTAGGGATCCAAACGGAAGCAGCAGATTGGGTCTGTCCTCAGAGTATACTGATCTACAGATAGCAGTCTTACTTTGCAGTATGACATTAAACCTGAAACTTGAAGGATATTCTATATTAAAAGGGCAGCCTGCATTTTAAAATCACAGTGCAACAGAAAGTTCCTGGAGGCTAAAGGCTATAGGCTCTCACACCACCATATCACCTGGGAAATAGTCCCTACTGCCTGAGTGAGGTGGGGAAGTTACTCCTCCTGCGCTTTATTGTCCCCCCTCCTCCCTCAACAAGTGAAATCCCATGACATTACATCACAGAGGAGGGCCTGGTGCCATCCTCCTGTGGACAGAGCTTGGTAACAGTGCTTTGTTTCTTTATGTACAATAAATGCTTTCTCTGATCCTTGTCCAAGTCCCTCATTTTCAGTCATGAAAGTGGCTGATTAAATGCTTTTGAGACTGTAAATGGGTTAAGTGTTGTACCTAAGTCCTCCTGAACATACTCCAACAAAAAAGCTGCCATCATTTAGTGAGTATGTATTGTGCACTGAGCAGTTTCTAGTCTATCTAGTTGTATTTAATCTTCAAAGCAACCTGGAAGATAGCTAATTTCTTCTCTCTCACTCTTTAAAGCTGATCTTATGGAATTTGAGCCCTGATCTATCTAGCTTCAAAGTCCATTCACTTTCTTTCTTCTACACCAACAAAGAATAAAAATGCTTCTCTCCTCTCCAAATATCTTAGTCACCTTTACAAGGAAACTCATCTGAACATCAAACTACCGACAAAGCAAAATCCTATGCCAAGCTAAAGGGCCTGGAAACAGGATTTGGAGGGGCATAACACTTCCATCTTAAAAACAACAGGACAATAATATTTATCTTATTCTTCCTATGTTCTAGGAGCTAGTAGAGACACTTTACATGCCTTGTTTCATGTAATCCAATCTTCACAACAAGGTACCACAGTTCTCTATACCTTAAGCACGGATCAAAATCCAAAAAGCTCTGAAAATCAAAAAGGGAGTTCGGCAGAGCTCACATGGAACAATAACAGAACTCTAGTATTCAATAAGTAAAATCTGTAGGGTAAAAAAACAACTTGACAGGATACAAGCAATTATATTTTTCTTCCTTTATTTTCATAAGCTACTAATAGCACTCTCATAGAGCTTCTTTTCATTCCCAGTCCTTCCCACATGGACTCGTCTCAGTATTTGTCTAATCAATCAGTTGTATCTCCCAATTGGTTACAATACTGTTGAGGATGTCTCTCTCTTGTACAATTTTTAACTTTCAACAAACTAATATAATAAATCATGGAAGATTTTTCCATGTTCCACTTTTCAAGAAAAAAAAATTTTTTTTTTTAAAGATTTTATTTATTTATCTGACAGAGAGAAATCACAAGTAGATGGAGAGGCAGGCAGAGAGAGAGAGGGAAGCAGGCTCCCTGCTGAGCAGAGAGCCCGATGCGGGACTCGATCCCAGGACCCTGAGATCATGACCTGAGCCGAAGGCAGAGGCTTTAACCCACTGAGCCACCCAGGCGTCCCAAGAAAAAAAAAAATTTGATGCAGCTCATTTGATGGCAAACTTCAACTGATATGAGGTCATTCGTAGGCTTTATTAATCCCATCTAGTATATTCATATGTTTCTTGTGGGAATATTAAATGCTTGAAGAGCTCACACTCCCTAGGGTTTTGGTGATATATAGTGTATGCACCAAAAGCTGCTAGAATTTAAAACCTCTCTCTCAGGGTTCCAAATATGGAATCAAGGACTATGTCATTATCCCTATTTAATAGATGAGTAAACTTAAGCTCAGAGATGTTAATTGATTTGCCCAAGGTACACAGCTAGTGAACAATAGAGCTAGGATGAAAAATCTGTCTAAAACTGTGAAAACAAAATTGGGAACACCTGTGATGGATAAGGGCTCATTTTTCTAAAGGCCAAGATTGAAGTGACAATTCATGGTAGAGGAAAAAGAAATAACTTATAAAGATATGAAGAAAATATTCAACCATAGTAATAAGAAAAAATTTAAATTGGAATTATAATGAGGTGCTATTTTTATCCTATCAGATTGGCAGGTAGCAAAATGTTTGATAACATTGTGTTGGAGAAGATTTGAAAAAACAGTCATTAAAATGTTTGCAGTGAGGTAAATTGGTATGATTTCTATGAAGGGCAATTTGGTAACCTCTCTCAAAAGTAGAAATTAATGTGAGTAGAAAGTTCACTTCAAGGGACTTATCCTTAAGATACACTCACACATGTGCACAAAAATGAATGTAAAAGTAAATTGTAGCATGGTTCGTATTAGCAAAAACTCTCTCCGGGGAATTTAACTTTGCTGTTGATGAAAGGCCAGACATTTTACAGCTCTCTAAAACTGATAATGGGAGGTGATTATTTCCTCTATCCTGTAGAAGAAACTCTCAGAAATTATTTTTAGTCTGTAGGCCAGTAGCCAGTTTTGTATAAAAATTAACAATTTCAGGGGCACCTGAGTGGCTCAGTCAGTTAAGCATCTGACTCTTGATCCAGCTCAGGTCCTGTTCTCAGGGTCCTGGAATCAAGCCCCACTTTGGGCTCCCTGCTCATCTGGGAGTCTATTTGAGGATTCTTTCCCTCTGCCACTCCCCCTCTTGCTTGCTCTTTCTCAAATAAAATAAATCTTTTTGAAAAATTAACAATTTTATTTCAGAATTTCTTTTTATCCACTGACTACAATTTTCAATTTTCAGATGTTCTTTCTTTCTTTCTCTCTCTCTCTCTCTTTTTTTTTCTTTGAGAGAGAGAAAGAGTGCATAGGGGAGGGGGGAGGAGCAGTGGGAGAGAATCTTAAGCAGGTTCCACGCTCAGCACAGAGCCCAACTCAGGGCTCGGTCTCATGACCCTGCGATCATGACCTGAGCTGAAATCAAGAGTCAGATGTTCAGCTAATTGGGCCCCCCAGGCATCTCTCATATTCTCCTTCAAACCAACTTTGTCATCCTGGTGGGTTCTTCATTATACGTTAAATAAAACTTGAATATATGCTTTCTATGTATTTGTATTAGAAATAGGATTTTTACCTTTTGAGACTGATGCATTGAGATAACCTAAATCCATCAGTAAAGGACTGGTTAAATAAATCACAGTGCCTTTATACAAAGGAATACTATGCAGCCATTAAAAAGAGGAAGGTCTAGGGGCACCTGGGTGGCTCAATGAGTTAAACATCTGCTTTTGGCTCAGGTCATGATCTCGGGTTCCTGGGGTCAAGCCCAATGTCAGGCTCCCTGCTCAGTGGGGAGTCTGCTTCTCTCTCTCCCCCTCCGGTCTTCCCACCAGTTGTATGCTCTCTCGCTCTCTCTCTCTCTCTCTCAAATAAATAAAACATTTAAAAAAAAAAAAAAGAAGAAGTAGGTCTATATGTAGCTCTGTATATTCCATAAGGGTGTTTAAGTTCATTTGTTCATTTGTTCCCTAATGAACTTAAGCACCTAGAAAATTGTCTGAGCACACAGCAGCATTAATTTGCTTCTGGCTGTGGTAACAAGTGACCCCAAAACATTTCTTTTTCTGTCATTGATATGCAGGGCACTGCTCTAGGCTGAGGGTCACATGTTAGGTTTAGACTGGCTTCTAGTATCTTCTTATTTAGGGGCCACTGCTATACAAGAAGCACATGAAAACATATGATGTCCCTTAAAACCTCTACTTTGAATGACACACTGTCACTTCTACCTACAATCCATTGGCCAAAGAAAATATGGCCAAACCTTAAGTCAAGAGAGAAGTTTATTATACTTTTCTTAACTAGAAGAACCTCCAAAGTCAGTAGGATGTGTAACCCTATCATGAGGAATAGAGAAGAATATTGCAATCTATTACAATGCTCAATAAATATTTAAATATATATTGAATAAAAAGTGAACAAATTCCAAGAATTAAGTTCTTAAAAAAAAAAAGCATGGTGCAGAACAATTGTACAGAGTATGCCACCATTTGTTTTAAAATACATATTTACATGTAATATATACATCGATGTTTTGATATGCCTTTGCTATCACAAGAAGTTTGGAACTGTGGTTGCCACTGTGGAGAAGCACTAGAGGAGGGGAGCTTAGGAATGAGAGGGAGAGCCTTACCATTTACTATTTAGTATCATGTGTGTGCATTACCTATTAAAAAATAAAATTAAATTCTCTGTGGAGCAAATAAAAATAACAACCCAACACTGTCTGACTATAGAGTTCAAATTCTAAAACTCTATGCTATAATATCTTTAGGATAAAACATGGATCAGAATTTTGTTGTTGTTCTTAATTCATTGCAAACAAACTGTACATGGGATCTCCTTTGTCTCTAGTTCCTGGAGACTTACTTATAACACAGCACTAATAATAGCAAAATTCCATCTCAGCCAATTTTTTTCATGTTCTGGAGCTGTAGTTTTCAAACTCTGTGGAAGGCTTCCCACTCCTGGGAAGCCCTGTATGTGAAATCTCTGAAGACAGAGGTACAAAACTAGTTCATCCTGAGCCTTTTAACCAAATTAACTCTGTTCAGCTGTCTTGTTTCTGAGTTTGAACAAAACCATTCTCCTAATCGTAAAATGTGACAACAATGGCTCCCTCATACTCATTTCGTGGTTCTTACAAAGCAATAGAGTCCATAGGCACCCCCAAATCTTCAGATAAAGTTTCCCTCAGGACATAACAATAAGCAGAATCAAAATATGATGAAAGATATTGAACATCTACACAAAAGACTCACCTAGTCAGCAAATAGGTAGAGTTTGCTTTTTTTTTTTTTAAAGATTTTATTTATTTATTTATTTATTTGACAGAGAAAGAAGGGGAGCTACAGAGGGAGAAGGAGAAGCAGGCTTCTCTGCAGAGCAGGGAGCCCGATGCTGGGTTCGATTCCAGGACCCTGGGATCATGACCTGAGCCGAAGGCAGATGCTTAACTGACTTGAGTCACCCAGGGACTCGTAGATGGAGTTATTTAAGAGTGCCACTGTCCAATTAAGGATTAGGGCATAATTTCTAGAACTATTGTCCTAGAACTTAAGACTATTGTTCTAAGGACGACTATATATAGCTATTGCATCTAAAGCTGCAAAATATTCTAGACTCTGAGTGAATGCACTGTATTATACGTTCTCTGAAGAATAGCCTCATTCATTCCTGAGGTATCCCAGTGAAGAATGGGAATTCTACAAGGGAGGGTTGACAGTGGTACCTCACTCACTGCTTGCCTCTCAGCATAGCGTGTGGCACCTTACAGTTTACTAAGCCCTGTTCAGCGGATTTACAGATTATATTCTGTCAGTAGTACTCAGGTTTTCCCTTAGTTGACTCTCACGAAATGGACAAGGGCTTAACAAAATTCCTGCAAAGAAACCACAAATTAAAGAGGATACTAATAATTAAAGCACAAGCAAACTGTAAAATGGTAGGGTTGACATTTTTATTACCTTTAATATAAGCTGTCAGCTACATTTTTCAGTAAAAGCAGTAACCTTCTTGTCAGGTCTGACAAGAAGATGATACAAAAAAAAAAAAAATCAAAGTTATCTGCAGATCGTATGAAAAATGGATTATAATTTTTTTTTTTCCTGTTAGGAACACACAACCAGAAAAGAAGTTTGGAGATCTCTGGTTTGAAAAACTGACTCCTGGAGAGCAAGAATTTGTCAGTGACTCTCCAGCGTGATCCATACAGAGGGTGCCCGGCCAGAGTCTGAGGTATTTTATTCTCCTTCACTGGTTAAACTTACAGAGAGATGGAGTGAATCCAGCTAGCTTGATGGTACCATCTTTTATGATCACCCAACTAATTTCTTAATTATATCCTTGACTTTCAAGGATAATTTATGGTTCAAATGTGGCTCCGAATGTTGTCTTTCTTACGAGGAGAGAATGTACCATCTGGTGTTAATGTCTGGTCATTGTGTAATTCAGCATTGGACTTCTTGTGAGCTTGGTTAATGTGGGTTTATTCCCAGGAGACTGCTCACTTCTGAGAGTTAGGACATCATAAGTTCCTGGATTTGTGACGGTGATGCCCAGACCCTACATGACAGGGACCCTCAATTCCCCCAGATGACTTCTCGGTACTCTCTCTTAGCGGTGGTTGGCAGTAACCTAAACCCTTCCACCAAAGACCCTAAAGGGCAGTACATTTAGGAAACTGGACGGGCCTATTTCTAAAAGAAGGGGCTTTCTAGCTCTGAATTACATTAACCTTTAACATACCTAATGTTATTCTTGCTCAACAGCTTTTTTTCTTCCACGGGTTTTGAATACTGTTGATTTGCTAATTTGTAAGCTGATTGTTGCTTTGGTCTGCCTGGCACCAAGGCCCAGGATCCCAACAGGTTCTCAGACCGCATGATAGGCAAGATAAACCAACCTGCAGAGCAGAGTTTGCAAGGACTTCGGAGCAGCCTCTCTGCTAGCCTGGCTGGTGATGGTGGCAGACGGCTCACTGATCACTTAGCCGGCCTCTGCAGGATTTTCTCTCCCATGACTGGACTCTTCCTTCTTTGAATAAAACCAAAATAGTTCCATTTTTTTTAGTCAAATGACAAGATCATCAGCTGTCCTAGCAGCTTGGCTGACCACACTTTTATTTTAGCCTCATTGCCTGATGGTACTATTCCAACTCCAGCAATTTCCAGGGGTAAGGAGCGGCCTATGCAGGGAAGGGTATGGTGGACCCAACGGAACTGGATCAATTAGAATGGCAGTTCTCAGTCTTCATTGCATATTAGAATCACCAGGAGAGCCTTTTAAGCACAGCACTGACTGTGCCCTACTCCCAGCCATTGTAATTTAATTGGTCTGGGGCCCAAGGACCTAGGCACGGATACCTTTGGAAGTCCCCAGGTGATACGTGCAGCCAGTGATGAAGACCACGGACTTGAGATCTTACATGTAAAGGTTTGAAGCTAACACAATTCTCTTGTAAGCCTCTGCTCTGAAGCTCCCTTCAATCATCTGCTCACATCCCGTTTTGCAATTAGCTCACAGACATGTTTGCAAAAAGCTGAGAAAGTAAAAACGTGTTAATGATACAATGCCACACTTCACCGGTTGCAAGACATTTTCTTATATATTCTTTCATTTGACTCTTTAAATAACCCAGTGAAGGGGGGCGCCTGGGTGGCTCAGTGGGTTAAGCCGCTGCCTTCAGCTCAGGTCATGATCTCAGGGTCTGGGATCGAATCCCAACATTGGGCTCTCTGCTCAGCAGGGAGCCTGCTTCCCTCTCTCTCTCTCTGCCTGTCTCTCTACCTACCTGTGATCTCTCTCTGTTAAATAAATAAATAAAATCTTTAAATAAATAAATAACCCAGTAAGGGTATCCACAATTTTCTGGTAAGGAAATTGATATCCTGAGCTGACCGAGGCCCCAGACTTCTGGTTTTTTGCTCAGCACCCCTTTAATTATGTAATACTTAACTCTACGGTGAAGGTTAATAACCTCGACTGCCAAATATAGACTGAAAATAACGCGCAGGAGTCAAAAGCGAAGACTTTACAATCAGATGTAAAAATCTGAATTTTAGTTTTGCTACTTACTAGCTCCATGATCTTGAGCAACTATGTTATCTTTTTGAGACTCAATCTTCCTCACCTGAATATAGTACTGGACTACAGAACCCGCTTCAAAGGGGGTATCAGTGAGATTTAACGGTTGCTATTCTCATGACACAATCGTGCCACATTTACCTACTTGTTAGTATAGAAATGATCTCCAAGATTGTTTTTAAGTATTTGGGCTCCTTTATCCTATTAAGTTGTCTTCGGTATCAATCGTTGATTTTCTTGCCTGATACTGATTGGTTCATGATGGTGGCATTTCTAATTATAGTCACCAAGTGATTCCTTTTAATTTTTTTAAGGTTTTATTTACTTATTTGAGGGAGAGAAAGCATAAGAGCAGAGTGAGGGGCAGTGGGAGAAGCAGACTCCCCGCTGAGCAGGGAGCCTCAGGTAGGGCAGACTTCCCTTGTTTTTATTTATTTTTTTTAAAATTTTTTTAAAAGTTTTATTTATTTGTCAGAGAGAGAGAGGGAGAGCTAGCGAGCACAGGCAGACAGAATGGCAGGCAGAGACAGAGGGAGAAGCAGGCTCCCTGCCGAGCAAGGAGCCGGGTGTGGGACTCGATCTCCGGACACTGGGATCATGACCCAAGTTGAGGGCAGCTGCCTAACCAACTGAGCCACCCAGGTGTCCCATTTCCCTTGTTTTTAATGAACTCAACAGCTTTGAGGAGTTCTGGTCAGGTATTTGCAGTCTGCCTCTTAACTGGAATTTGTCTAATATTTTTCTCACGATCAGGCTGAGATTATAGGGTTTGGGGAGGAAGATTGTGGAGGTAAAGTACCATTTTTATCACATCATTTCAAGGGGACATAAACTATCAATATGATTTATCTGTGTTGATGTTGACCTCCAGCACCTGGCTGAGGTCCTGTTTGTCATCTTCCTCCACTGTGGTTACTCCCCACTCCCCTTTTATTTATTTATTTATTTTTTTTAAGATTTTATTCATTTATTTGACAGAGACCACAAGTAGGCAGAGAGGCAGTAGAGAGAAGTTGTGGGGAAACAGGCTCCCTGCTGGGCAGAGTGCCTGATGCGGGGTTTCGGGGGTCGATCTCAGAACCCTGGGATCATGACCTGAGCCCAAGGCAGAGGCTTTAACCCACTGAGCCACTCCGTTGCCACCCCCAGCAATTCCCCTTTCAAGACTGTATTCTTTGGCAGGAAGTCGTTGCATATAGCACACTTTTGGGATTCATGCTCCTGTCCTTTACTATGGAATATCTACATTATTTGTTTGGAATTTTTCCTGCACAGGAGATTGATCTCATGCTTCTGTTTGTAAACCTTTTGCCGTCACCTCCCACCCAGTCACGACAATTAACCTAATTGGTGGTGGCCATAGCCCCGTAACTGCCAGATTAGAACCATAATGAGGTCTAGGGAGACCTCTTGTGGTTAAATGAGGGCATAACTGGCCAACTACAGGTTCTCACCTTCCACCGCCGACAATCCCTTTAGTTTAGTCCATTGTTTCTCCACAGGATTTTGCTCCCCAGCCCTTGAAACCCTTTGGCAACATCTGGAGATGTCTTTAGTAATCAGACTTTTAGGAGGAGATGCTACTTATGTCTAGTAGTAAGAGGCCAAGGATGCAGAGGTTGAGAAGCCTTGTGGTCAAGGCAGTGTACAGGTGCACAGCTACAGCTATGCTCAAAGGAATACCGTTATAATAGGGTGGGGGGGAGACCCTGTTTTGTGGGGAAAAAAAAAAAAGAGGACAAATTCTTCAATAGAATGTGCAGCTCGACACTGTCACAGCACAGAGAAAATGGTCAAGTGACTTCTGGGAATGTGCAATTTCTATTTGGGTCAACCTTGTTCACATGAATATGAGTGGCAAGAGTTCATGCTGTGGAGCTGAGCAGAAGAGGACAATAAATGGAAAGCTGTTCTGAGCAGAAGAGGTGCCAGTAGAGAAAGAAACTCCACTGGGGCCAGTATTTTGAGAAGGTGATTATGTGATAAAACTCTTCATTTCAGATAATTTTTTAAAAACTAAATTTGTTTTTTGTTGTTGTTGTTTTTTTAAGATTTTATTTATTTATTTGTCAGAGAGAGGAGCGAGAGTGAGCACAAGCAGACAGAGTGGTAAGCAGAGGCAGAGGGAGAAGCAGGCTCCCGGCTGAGCAAGGAGCCCGATGCGGGACTCGATCCCAGGACGCCGGGATCATGACCTGAGCCGAAGGCAGCCGCTTAACCAGCTGAGCCACCCAGGCATCCCCTAAAAACTAAATGTGGAGGGGCACAGTCAGCTAAGCGTCCAACTCCTGGTTTTGGCTTAGGTCTTGATCTCAGGATTGTGTCAGGCTCTTTGCTCAGTTTGGAGTCTGCTAAGGTTTCTCTGTCCCTCTCCCTCAGCCCTTCCCCTCTGCCCACGCACACATGTTCTTTCTCTCTCTCTCTCTCTCTCTGAAATAAATAATAAACTAAATTTTGAGGGGTGCTTGGGTGGCTCAGTGGGTTAAGGCCTCTGCCTTTGGCTCAGGTCATGCATGATCCCAGCATCCTGGGATCAAGCCCCGCATCGGGCTCTCTGCTCAGCAGGGAGCCTGCTTCCTCCTTTCTCTCTGCCTGTCTCTCTGCCTACTTGTGATCTCTGTCTGTCAAATAAATAAAATAAAATCTTAAAAAAAAAAACAACTAAATTTTGAGGGAAAAAATTACACCCAGTCTATTACAACTGCAATCTAAAACTTTTGATTGCTCTCCTATACATATATAGTTTTGTTTGTGCAATGAATATAAGCTATTGTATTCCACTTTTTTTTTTTACTGAATATAGTATCTGAAGTATTTTTTCATATCCTTAGAGTTCCCATTACCTTTCCTAAAGTCTATGATAATCCATTATGAAGGTAAACCATACTATAGCTGTTCTAGTTAGACAATTATACTGTTTCAAATTGTTCTGTTTTCTGATGTTGCCATATAGTATTTTTCTTAAAGTATTTCTTTTTTTTCTTTAAAGATTTTATTTACTATTTGACAGACAGAGATCACAAGTAGGCAGAGAGACAGGCAGAGAGAGAGGAGGAAGCAGGCTCCCTGACAAGCAGAGAGCCCCATGTGGGACTCGATCCCAGGATCCTGGGATCATGACCTGAGCCAAAGGCAGAGGCTTTAACACACAGAGCCACCCAGGCACCCCTTTAAAGTATTTCTTAAGGGTACCTTTCTAAGAGTCCAATTCTCAGGGTCAAAATGTAAACAGTATATGGCAACACAGAATGGACAAGAATATTGAATTTGGAACTAGGCAGCCTGGGTCCAAAACTCAGTTCTGTCCATTACCACCTGTGCAACTTGAATGATTTGCTTAAACTCTCTGATTCTATGGGGATTGTGGTAATGAATAAATGAAATCGTGTATGCCAAGTACATCATATAGATGATGGCAAATAGACAATTTACTTTTATTCTTTCTTTTTTCTTTCTTTTCTTTTTTTTTCCCCTTTGGGCTCTTGATACTTATGTCATGTTTCTAAAAGACTGTACCAGTTTCCAATGCCACAGACAATGCAAAATGGGACCATTAAAAAAAAAGCAACCATTTTTCCTACAATCCCATGAGTCATTTTTTTGGTAAGATTTTATTTATTTATGAGAGAGTATGAGAGAGCCCACGAGTTGGGGAGGGGGCAGAGGGAGAAGAAGGCTCCCGGAGGAGCAGGGAGCCAAATAAGGGACTCGATCCCAGAGCCCTGGGTTCATGACCTGAGCTGAAGGCAGACCCTTAACCAACGGAGCCACCCAGGTGCACCACAATGAGTCATTTTAAGGTTAGCTTAATTATTAGGAATTATTAGGAATTATTGGGGGAGGGACAAAGAAAGGGGCTTCCTGCTGAGCGTGGCGAGCTCATGACCTGAGCTGCAATCAAGAGTCAGATACTTAAACTGAGCCATGCAAGTGCCCTAGGAATAAGTTTTTAATTAGGTTATGTTGCTTTCGTGGGCAAATTGTCTTCCTAACGATGCAAATCTGTAGGTAATGTATGTTTTGAGATCACTTTAACCAGGAAAATTTGTGTATGGGAGGGGAGACACAAAAAGGCCAAAAACTCCTCAGAGAATTTGCAGTGAAGGAATGTACCTTATATTTCTGGCAATTATGCAGAGCCTTCAGCTGCATGATGTTGGCTTAGGCCTTGCTTCCCTGCGAGTGTCCACAGCCCTTGCAACTATGGCGCCCCGTCCCCCTCCTGTAAATGTCCCCATTTGGCGCTTTTGGTCCTTCCCATAGGCCTGTGAGTTTTCATTTATTGCTAGGCACTTGGGTAATCCTGCAACATAACTGAGCATTTCAGCTGAGAACATATACCCTCTGGTTCTCATTAGAATCTTCTAAGTGCTTTCTCTTAGGCTGCATAGGCTATAAAGGAAATAAATATATAAGACAATTCATAGCCTCTACCTTTGGTTTTGCATTACGAAACAAAGGCTTGGGCCTAAAAGTCTTTGCCACCCTCTACGCTAATCTCCCATATTTCCAGGGTAAAACAAGTCCCAGCTGTATGGAGAAATGAATAGTATAAATTGGATACATAGGGGCACCTGGGTGGCTCAGTGGGTTAAAGCCTCTGCCTTTGGCTCAGGTCATATCTCAGGGTCCTGTGATCGAGTCCCGCATCGGGCTCTCTGCTCAGCGGGGAGCCTGCTTCCGCCTCTCTCTCTCTGCCTGCCTCTCTGCCTACTTGTGGTCTCTGTCTGTCAAATAAATAAATAAAATCTTCAAAAAAAATTAGATACATATAATTTCTTTTTTTTGTCTTTGTTTCTTTATCTTCGAGACCATCAAATTTATATATACTGTCTCCTTCTGATGTTTCTAACATCTATACTTTGCTATAACAGCAGAAAATTATAGAAAAAAAATCTAACCACTATTAGCCCTTTAAAGTATTTACCACAAAGGGCACCTGTGTGGCTCACTCAGTTAAGCATCTGCCTTTGGCTCAGGTCATGATCCTGGGATCCTGGGTTCAAGTCCTGCATTGGGCTCTCTGCGCAGCCTGCTTCTCCCTCTGCCTCTGTGGCTCCTCCTGCTTGTGCTTGTGCTCTCTCTCTCTGGCCAATAAATAAGTAAAATATTAAAATAAATAGTGTTTATTACCAGTTTTTTCTATAAATATGTAATGATTTATGATTTTTAATATGAAATTTGAATGACATGGCATATACAGTGTTATGTCCTGCCTTTTCTCACTTACTATTATATTGTGAAACATTTACCTGGATTTTCAAAAATATGATTTTTATTGGCACCTTATAAATATATTTCATTTAATGATTCCCACTATTGCTTAAACATTCTGGTGACTTCTAAATTTCATAATTATAAATAATTCAAGGGGAGGTGGGTGGGGGTTGGGGTAACTGGGTGATGGACATTAAAGAGGGGAAGTGATATAATGAGTAACTGTTTGGTTGGTTTGTGTTTTTTTTTAAAGATTTTATTTACTTATTTGAGAGAGAGACAGTGAGAGAGAACATGAGTGAGGAGAAGGTCAGAGAGAGAAGCAGACTCCCCGTGGAGCTGGGAGCCCGATGCGGGACTCGATCTCGGAACTCGGGGATCATGACCTGAGCTGAAGGCAGTCGTCCAACTAACCGAGCCACCCAGGCGTCCCTGGTTGGTTTTTTTAAAGATATTTTTTATTTGACAGAGAGGGACAGTGAGAGAGGGAATACAAGCAGGGGGAGTTGGAGAGGGAGAAGCAGGTTTCCCACTGAGCAGGGAGCCCAGTGTGGGGCTGGAACCCAGGACCCCAGGATCATGCCCTGTGCCGAAGGCAGATGCTTCAATGACTGAACCACCCAGGTGTCCCTGAGTACTGTGTTATATGCAACTGATGAATCACTGAACTCTACCTTTGAAACTAAGAATACACTATTTGTTAATTAATTGAATTTAAATAAAACTAAATAAATAAATATTTCAATGAGTATCCTTGAACATATATGTTTATTCATATTAATTATTCCCCAAGAATAGTGTATTACTTTCCTAGGGCTGCCATAACAAACTACCACAAAGTGGGTTGCTTAAAATATAAGAAATGTACTGCCTCACAGTCTGGAGACAAGGAATTCAAAACCAAGGTGTTAGCAGGGCCCCGATTCCTCTGAAATTCTTCCTTTTTTATTCTATCTTGTGTTGTTTGCTGTCAATCCTTGATATTTCTCGGTTTATACAGTGGTATGAGACCCCTTATCCATGGTTTCAATTTCTGTGGCTTTAGTTACCCATGGTCAACTGCCTTCGGGAAGCAGATGATCTTCCTGACTGATCCTGGGAAGGTCCATATTGCCCAGCACTACATCATATGCCTGCGTCAGCCCTCAAAGTCGTCTTATTATGTCAGCGAGGTATCGTCTCACATCACCACGAGAAGTGTGAGTACAGTACCATTAGATATTTTGAGAGAGACACATTCATGTAACTCTTATTTCAGTACATTGTTATAATTGTTCTATAGGATTATTAGTCTTTGTGGCTCATCTTCTACTTGCCTAATTTGTAAATTAAACTTTATTATAGGTATGTATTATACAGGGAAAAAAATCGTTTTTATAGGGTTCAATACTATCTGTGGTTTCAGGTATGCAAGGGGTTCTTGGAACATACCCCCCCAAAAGATATAAGTGGGGGGACTACTACAGATAAATAATTCCAGTCTTTACCTCCACAGCCACACAGCTCTCTTTTCTCTGTGTGTTTCTGTCTTCACATGGTGTACTCCTCTCTTGGGATGCCTTTTATTTATTTGTTTGTTTTTAAATCTATTTATTTGTCAGAGAGAGAGTGTGTGTGTGTGCATGTGTGAGGAAGCACAAGCAGGGGGAAGGGAAGTGGGAGAAGCAAGTCCTGATGTGGGACTTGATTCTGGGACCCCGGGATCATGACCTGAGCCAAAGGCAGAACCTTAACTGATTGAGCCACTCAGATGTCCCTAAATAAAATCTTATTAAAAATAAATTTTATAGGGGTGCCTCGGTGGCTTAGTGGGTTAAAGCCTCTGCCTTCGGCTCAGGTCGTGATCTCAGGGTCCTGGGATCGAGCCCCACATTGGGCTCTCTGCTCAGCGGGGAGCCTGCTTCCTCCTCTCTCTCTCTCTGCCTGCCTCTCTGCCCTCTTGTGATTTCTGTCAAATAAATAAATAAAATCTTTTAAAAATTTTTTAAAATATTTTTTAAAATTTTATTTATTTATTTGACAAAGATATTTATTTATTTGACAAATAAATAAATAAAATCTTTAAAAATTTTTTAAAATATTTTTTAAAGATTTTATTTATTTATTTGACAGAGATCACAAGAGGGCAGAGAGGCAGGCAGAGAGAGAAAAAGGGAGAAGCAGGTTCCCTGCTGAGCAGAGAGCCTGATGTAGGGCTCGATCCCAGGACCCTGAGATCACGACCTGAGCTGAAAACAGAGGCTTTAACCCACTGAGCCACCCAGGTGCCCCAATTTAAAAATTTTTTAAAGAAAAAAAAAAAAAAACTAGCTTCCAACAAAAAACTATTCTTTCACCAAGGATGGCTTAGAATGGGAAGGGAGTAGACAGGAAAGAAGGTGGGGAGTCAGATTGTGAAAGGTGTTGCGTGCCATGGGGAGCTCAACCTACAGGCAATGGAGTGATGAAATCAAATAAATAATAAAGCGATGATGAATGGCACAAATAGTAAGAACTGTGGGCATGGAGAGGAGGGAGTTATTACTTCAGAGGATGATCTTATCCCTGAAATCAGACCTGGGTAGGGATTCCAGCTCTTCTACTCATCATCTGTGAACAAATTCTGTAGCCCTTTGAACCTCATCTGCCTGACCCCTAATAAAATAACAAAGCTAATAACACCTACCTAAATACCTTTTGCAGGAACTAAGTGAAAAATCTGTTAAAGGCTAAACACATAGTAAGTACTTGATAAATGTTATTTCCAACCATGCCAGGTCCTACCTTTATGATTAAGCTTATAGTTGGAAAAGTTGACACTTTTACTTATCACTGTTTTCAGGCTCCGGTACTTCTCAAAATCCTCTACCCATTTCATTTTTCATGTCTACATTCTTATACTTCTACCCGAACACAAATACCTTTTTGTTATACGTTCCTCATCCTCTCCCTGCATTTGACCTTTCGAATCAACACCACCATTCTAGGTCTGGAGGCACCACCTCCTCCATCCTGTCCCATTTCGTTATATCATATTTCTTAAGCTTTGCTTCACTAATTTTTTCTACCTGATTCCACGGTCAAAAATCTTGACTATAGGGGTGCCTGGGTGGCTCAGTCATTAAGCGTCTGCCTTCGGCTCAGGTCATGATCCCAGAATCCTGGGATCAAGCCCCACATCAGGCTCCCTGCTCAGTGGGAAGCCTGCTTCTCCCTCTCCCACTCCCCCTGCTTATATTCCTTCTCTCGTTATCTTTCTGTCTCTCAAATAAATAAGTAAAACCTTTAAAAAAAAAAAAAAACTTGCCTAGAGGCAATTTTGCTTAGGGAGACAATGGCTTATTTATTTTACTTTTCCGGCTTCTGAGAAAATAATACTGAACAACTCAACAATCTTGGGAGAGTGAGAAATATGAACCAATGTCCCCCACTCTTCTGCCTTCTTAGCTTTGGGCCCAGAAGTCAACCAACTAATGTCTTTGTCAATAAAACCTGCAACTCAACCCAAAGATTGACATCCTTGTCCCCAAGCCCATTTCACAATCTGTAAGCAGTTTGTAAATTAGTCATAGTGCTGATTATAGGGAAAGAAGAGTATCTCCTGTTCCAGAAGAAAATTGATTTGTGAGTACATCCAGAGCTGAAGCTACAATATAGCAATTCATTTATTTAACAAATCTTTATTGAGATCTATATGCCAAGCATTGTACTAAGCTCTAAGATATAGCAGTAAATGAAACCCAGTCCTCCCTCTCATGGAACTTGCATCCTGGTGAGAGAGAGGGATAATAAATAAGCCAATATATTAATTATATAAAACGTGTCAGCTGGTGATATGTGCTATGGATAAAAAAAAAAGAATAAGAGGGAAAAGAGATGAGAAGGTAGAAAAGGCTGTTTGCTTTTTTTTTTTTTAAGATTTTATTTATTTATTTGACAGAGAAAGACACAGTGAGAGAGGGAACACAGGCAGGGGGAATGGGAGGGGAGAAGCAGGCTTACTGATGAGCTGGGAGCTCGATGCAGGGGTTGATCCCAGGATCCTGGGACCATGACCTGAGCCAAAGGCAAACACTTAATGACTGAGCCACCCAGGCGCCCCAAAAAGGCTGTCTTAGATAAGTGAGTTTGCTTTATTTTTCTTTTTTTAACTATCAAGATAAACATACATACTCTAAGGTATGTAAACTCTACAGCTGTGCACAACTTGGTGAATTTTCACACACACTCATATAACCACTGCCCAGGACAAGGAAACAACATTTACAACATCCCAGAAGGTTCCCCTGTGCCCTTTCCCAGTTAGCGCCCACCAAGAGCAAGCTACTATTCTGACGTCTATCACTGTTGATGAATTTTACCTATTCCTGAACTTCAAAAAAAGTGGAATCCTAAAGTATGTATATATTTGTGTCTGGTTTCTTCCACTGAGCATAATGTCTGTGAGATGAATCCATTCTGTTTAAAGTTAAGGGAGCCTTCCCCTTCATTGCTATATAGTATTCCGTTTCATGATTATATTCACAATTTATCCATTTTCCTCTTTTTTTTTTTTAAAGATTTATTTTAAAGAGAAAGAGCACATGAGCAGGAGGAGGGGCAGAGGGAGAGGGAGAAAAGCAGACCCCCTACTGGGCGTGAAGCCCAACACAGGGTTCCATCCCAAGACCCCAAGACCCCAAGACCATGACCTAAGCCGAAATCAAGAGTCAGCTGCTTATGTGACTGAGCCACCCATGCAAATCCAATCCCTTCTCCCCTTGATGATAGCTGGATTACTTCCAATTTGGGACTATTATGAAGAAGGTTGCTGTGATTGTTCTTGTGTATGTCTCTAGAGGTATGCATTCATTTCTCTTGGGTATCTGCCCAGGACTGGAATTGCTAGGTCATGGAGTCAGTATGTGTTTAACTTTAGTAATTAATGATGAACAGTGATTGAACCCATTTATACTTCTCTCGGCAGTGTATGGTGGTTCAGGCCCCTCCACATCCCTGCTAACACTTCATTGTGTCAGTCTTTTTCATCTCAGCCATTCTTTGTGTTTGTTAAGTGATTTTTTTAGCGCAGACCTGAAGCAGTATGCACCGCTTGGAATACCTTGTCTCTTGAAGAGCAGTAAGAAGGTTTCAAGGGAAGCAAAGGGGTCAGTGTAGCTGGTATTTAGTAAGAAATGGAGAGAGTAATAAGAGATGAGGTGAGAGGTATGGAGGTTGAGGAGGCTAAAGTAAGCCATTTTATGACCTTTGGCTTTATGCTGAAATAGAGAAGAAATCATTGGAGGTTTTTTGTTTTTGTTTTTAAGATTTTATTTATTTATTTGTCAGAGAGAGAGAGTGAGTGAGCAGCTGCTGTGTTGAGCAGAGAGCCCTATGTGGGACCCGATCCCAGGACCCTGGTATGATGACCTGAGCCAAAGGCAGACACTCAAACTCAATCAACTGAGCCACAGAGGCCTCGCCATTGGAGGGTTTTAAAAACAGAACAGATGTGATCTAACTTGAATTTGTAACTGGACCACTTTGGCTGCTTTGTTAAGAGTAGACTAAAGAAGACCAAGGGAAGAAGCAGAGCAGGGAAAAGGAGGGAGAGCTTTTGCAGTAATCCAGGAGAGAGCTGGGTCAGGGTTGTGGCACTGTACGAAGAAATAAGGAGGGATCTGATTTTGGATGCGTTTTGAATGTAGACATGACAGCATTCTTGGATGGGATTGAGGTACAAGAAAAAGAGTATCAAGCATGATTCCAGGTTTTCAGATTTGAGCAGGATAGGTCTTCTGTACACACTTTTTGGTATGATTGATCACACAAAGAAGCCAGCAGGGGTCACTCTTTCAAACCTCAATATAGTAACATCAAGTTGAAGAGAAAGCTCCTGTGACAAAGCTTTGCTGGAATAGCCTTGAACCTACTTACATTTTAATCAAGAAATTGTTCCTACTGGAAGAATTTAAGCCAATTTACAATTATAACTGACAAAGATTGGCTTTGTTTATAAATCTTCCCCAAAGGCTCTATACACTTTACAAATGCCCCATGGCCAGTGGCTTCACCTCAAAAAAACAAAGCCATTTCAAAAGCAGAGAATTAAGAGATGTGAAAGAGGCAAGGGAATCTAGGTCAGGAAAAACTAATGCTTTTTCATAAGAACATAGCACAAAGCTATCTGAAATGCTTAGTTAAGGTAAACAGAGCTCTAAGTCGTAGAGAGTGCTTAGAAATGACCTAAACAGGAAGCAAAAATATTCTTATTTCCCAATACAAGAGCAAACCTAAGGGAGTGGCATAGGGAATTCCTAAGGGAATTTCTTCATTCACAGAATGAAATGATCCTGGTCAATAAAAAGTTCGAAATTAATACTAAATATGCCCAACATAGCTGTTTCGCTTTCTCAGAAAATTATCCAAAATGCTTACGAGTCAGTTTTTCTACGTGACAAAATAGATTTCTGCCTTTCCTGCCTTAATAAGAGGGTGAGAACACGCAACGATTTGTGTCACCTTACTTTGAGGAAGTGGAATTCAGAAATTTTCAAGTGACAGAAAAAGTGTGAATAATGCTTTGCTAGAAATGAAAGCATGAGGAAGTGGCATTTTTCACTGGCTTCTACTGGTGACAACTAATGGCCTGCGTCTTCCAGCCACTGTCTGGAATTGAGGGTGGAACTTGAAATTACAGAGGTTCACCAGTGCAAAGCTGATGTATTCATTCATGTGAGGAATAAATCCACAGACCTGGCTGCATAGCAGGTCCTCATTAACTGAACTAAACAGTCCTTCTTATGAAGGCTTGGCCAACTCTGACTCATGCGCCAAATTTCACCTTTTATATGGCCCACAATCTAAGAACGGTTTTTACATTTTTAGATGGTTGGGAAAAAAATAAAAATAAGAATAATATCTTGTGACGTGTGAAAATTATGTGAAATGTACATTTCAGTGTCCATAAATAAATTTTTTAAAAGATTTTATTTATTTATTTGACAGAGAGATCCCAAGTAGGCAGAGAGGCAGGCAGAGAGAGAGGGGGGAGCAGACTCCCTGGAGATCATGACCTGAGCCGAAGGCAGAGGGTTAACCCACTGAGCCAACTAGGTGCCCCCATAAGTAAATTTTTATTGGAACACAGCCCCATTTATCCATTTAGGTAGAATCTGTGATTGCTTTTGCATTTTAACAACTGCCTTGAGTAGTTGTGACAGGGACCCTATAGCCTGAGAAGTCTGAAATATTTACTGTCTGGTCTTTCCCAAAGTTTTCCAACTCTCTGCTTGATGTCACACAGAAGTATAAAAGATAGAAATAACAGTTGAGGGCACCTGGGTGGCTCAGTGGTTGGGCGTCCACCTTTGGCTCAGGTCATGATCCCATGATCCTGGGATCAAGTCCCACATCAGGATCCCTGTTCTGCAGGGGAACCCGCCTCTGCCTCTCTCTGTCTCTCATGAATAAATAAATTTTAAAAAGAAAAAAAAAAGAATAACAGTTGAAGGAACTTATATTTCCAAAATGCAGTTGAGGGCACATCTTGGAAATGGAAAAGCACAAAAACAAAACTGGTTCGTGTTGCATGTATATAGCTTTTACCTGTAGTACTTGGCATTCCTTCTTTCTAGGCAGTAGAGAGTGATCCTTTTTCCAAGAAAGAAAAGGGATCCTAATCCCTTTAGTCAACTAGAATCAGACGATATTCATGTTTTCTGCTCTTACATTGTTCTTTTTCATGGAGAGTTAGTAAAAGAGAAAAGGTTGCTTAGAGTTCAATAATACAAAATAGGGATTCAATCAACCTGCACACATTTGGATTAACATTTTCAAAATGGGTTTTCAGGTCAGAGACCTTGTGTGTGTTTTTTGCTACTGTGTCCCTAGACTCTCTACAATGTGAATGCTCAAATGTTTGTTGACTGAACGCATTATAATAAACTCTCTGTTCACGCTTAAGAAGAAAGCTATATATATACTACATTTCATGTTTTCCTCAGTGTGTGGTATTGAACACAATTTTGGGTACTGTAGCCGGGACACAGGGGTGCAAGAGCTCCTGGCTTCCGGGATCCCAAATAGACGGCCACTCACCACTGACAAAAATCCAAAGCAAAGAGACAGGCAGTAGTGAAACAAGAAAGGAATTTACTAGAATCTCTAAGACTGTCTCTAAAGTGCCAAAAATACCTCCAGGTTTAGAGAAGGAAAATATGGGACAAAGGTCAGTGGCTATATGCACGTGGGCAGTGAAGGTCAAGTCATCATTGTCTTGGGGTCAATCACAGTCGAGATATTGCTGGATTGGGGCAGTCCTTACTGCTTGAGGGGGAAAGGGATGCTTTGCCTGCAAGATCTTTTGCCTGAGTTTGGAGATAAGCTGGAAAGAAGAACTTTATCAATTAAAGAGTTTGTGGTCAAAATGGAGCTAGTTGACGTCCTCTTTCAGGTTGGCCAACATCAGACAGTAAGAGCAGAGTCAGAGTTTACAACCTTGCTCAACCTCCAGATCACATCTTCTGCAGTCAAAGCTTTTTTCCCCTTCCGTTGTTTTTCAGACTGCTGATTACAGAAGAAAATGCTGACCCAAACAAAACAAACCCCAAACCAGAATGCTCTTATTTACACAAAGAAATTTATGTTACCTTCATTCACTAAATACTGAAAGAAGTTCATAGGGCTCCCAGCTGATTTTTCTAATTGCAAATATGAGATTAAACTATCTGAAATATGAACTCTGAAGAATGTTGCTGTTATCCATCCCCAAATTTTCATGATTCGGTTTCTCTTTTCTTGCTCTTTTCAACTTGAAGTTTTAATGAGGATCTGTCGTGTACTTCAGATGCATTTCACCAAGTTGGGAAAGAGAGTAAGAGCAGAGGTGAGTAAGATGAGCTTCATTCACAACAGAATCTCAGTGTAATGAAAGATTTTTGTACATGACTTTAACAGCCGAAGAGAAAGTGGAATTCATGTAACTACACTACACATTGCAGACGAAGAAGAAAAATCTAAGAAATCTCTGCTGTACTGGAAATTACTTAGTTTTATGACAAAAACAAAAATTCCAACAAGAGCACTTTGGAGTTGTTACGTTATCATTTAAGATCTTTTAAAGATTATTTACTTGATTGTCAACCATGGGCAATTCTTGGAACTCTGAGCTTCTGTCTTTCATGACTCCTTCACAGAACTTCTGTAAGAATCACGGAAGGAAATACATAGAGAAATGCCTTATAAGTTACAAGTTCCCGAAAGACGACTTCTACTACCTCCATTTTTACCTCAGTCTATACTTTTCTAATTGATTAAGTTCTTCTTTCTAGCTTATCTCTAAACTCAGGCAAAAGACCTTGCTGGCAAAGCATCTCATGATTGGAATTGAAATCCTCTCAGGCAATAAGGATTGCCTGAAACAGCAAGACGCCTGCATGACTGAGCCCAAGACAATGATGACCTGACCTTTACTGCCTACCTGCTTGTACCTACTGGCCTTTGGTCTCACATTTTCCTTCTATAAACCCAGAAGTATTTTTGACACTTTAGAGACAGTCTTTGAGACACTACTCCTCTGTCTTCCCTATATTGGCCTCATTGAAATGAATTCCTTTCTTATCTCACTGCCACTTGTTTCTCTGCCTTTGGCTTTTGTCAGTGGTGAGTGGGCCGCACCTGATCTGTTTGGGATCCTGGGAGCCAGGTGCTTTTGTACCGCTGTGCCTCAATTACATTCCCACCAATCTCTCTTGAGAGTAGGGACTGTATCTTATTCCTTATTAAATCTGCAATATCCAGGACTGGACCTGATCCATAGAAGATGCTTAGTTTTGATTGAAGACGTATTTTACCATAGAAATATCAGCTGTTCCTTAGCAACTTTTACAAAATTTATAGATTATTATTAGGGTAGTAACGGAATATAAGATGCCAAGTTAGCAACTGTCCTTGAACCAGTAGGCTTTTAGTCTAAGTCCTTTTTCTTTCTCTATGATTTTCCTGATGGTAGGGCCCAACCACAGAGTTTTCTACTCATTAGACACTCCACAGGTGTGTATTAACTAAAGAAAATGGAATATGCACATCAAGTAAAAAAATCACTCCAAGGCTGATAATGTTGTTGCCTTTTATTTTGGAGATAATTTTACAGGGGTGCCTGGGTGGCTCAGTTGGTTAAGCATCTGCCTTTGGCTCTGGTCATGATCCCAGGGTCCTGGGATCCAGCCCTGCATAGGACTCGCTCCTTAGCGGGAAGCCTGCTTCTCCCTCTCCCGCTCCCCCTGCCTGTGTTCCCTCTTTGTGTTCCCTCTCCTGCTATGTCTCTCTCTGTCAAATAAATAAATAAAATCTTTATTTAAAAATAAAGATAATTTTACTAACAATATCAGTCAGATATGGTGCCTCAAGTTTTCTCAATAGTTTGCAATGAACCAGCCACACCATTTCTCTCAGTTTTCCTGTGAATAATGGCACACATTTGTGAGGCAGATTGCCTGGGTTCAGTAACATGAAACGGCTCTCAGGCAGAAGCGACATATTCTCATGGGGGTCAGAAGTCATGTGGGTATCTCATTAACTCTGGTTCCAATTAATTGAACTAACCAGACTATAAAATGCAAAGATATCAGGCAATTAAAAGACCAACTAAAGATCACAGGCTCTGGGAAAGAGAAGCACCATGAAAGAATTCTAAAGAATTCTAAAGATCAGATGGTCTCAAAACTTTTGGTTTAAGGCAACAACAAATAACAGAATTGTTTGTTTGTTTGTTTGTTTTTTCTCTAACTTGCCTATTTATATTGTTTGCCCCTACTTCTTTTGGGTTCTTCATCTTTTCTTTCTTAATTTGTGTGAGCTCTACATAAGATAAAGAACTTAATCCTTTAACTATCCTATGTGCTGCAAATATTTTTCCCAGTTCTTTTGATTTTAGAGTACTTTGGATATATGGTCCAAATTTTCAACAAGCTCATTGGGGTGTAATTAATATATCATACATCCAGAAGTTTTCATTTTTTTATGTAGTCAAATGTATATATATTTTCCTTCTTTGGTTTTGGATTTTGTTTTTAGGAAAGGCTTTTACAATATAACATTATTTTAGCCTATTTTTTTAAAGATTTCATTTATTTGAGAGAAAGAGAGCATGAATAGGGTTGGGGGGAGGGGGAGAGGAAGAAGGCGAAGCAGACTCCCCACCGAACAGGGAGCCTGATGTGGACCTGGGATCAGGACTTGAGCCAAAGGCAGACGCTTAACTGACTGAGCCACCCAGGGGCCCCAATTTAGCCTATTTTTATAAAAAACTTTTTATGGTTTCATTCTGAAACTTAAATCTTTACTTCATTTTGATTTTGTTTTGTAATAACATATGTGGCAGGGATTCTTATTTTTTATTTCCCAGGTGATTTAGCAGGTGTCACATACCCTATGTATAATCCCATTTTCCAACCGGTTTGAACCGCTTTATAATGAGCTTAATTCAAATTTCTATTTTGAATAGAAATAGGGTTTGAATACCCTATGTATAATCCCATTTTCCAACCGGTTTGAACCGCTTTATAATGAGCTTAATTCAAATTTCTATTTTTCTAGAAACTGTAGTTTTTATTTCCAAACAAAAAATTAGCTTTTAGTATTATAAAATCAGTTTGTGAGCATTGTAGAAAATTAGAAAATACAAAAACATACTAACACAATCAAAGATTATCTTACTGTATATTCCTTTGAGATATTTTTCTTTGGTAAGATATATAGATATATGCATTTTTATGAAAATGAGATTGTATACTTGTTACTTTATAACCTGCTTCAATTTAATGATCTTGACCTATTCATTTCAGTAATTGTTCATCTCGTTTAACACCCATATACAAATTTCAGCAATCTCCAAATGGCCTTTACAGCTGGCTTATCAAAACCAGAATTTAATCCAGAATGATGCATCTAGCTGTTATGTTTCATAAGTCTCTTAATCTTTTTTCATTAACATATAATGTATTATTTGTTTCAGTGGTACAGGTCTGTGATTCATCAGTCTTACACAATTCACAGCACTCCCCATAGCACATACTCTCCCCAGTGTCCATCACCCAGTCACCCCATGCCTCCCACCCTCTTCCCCTTCAGCAACCTTCAGTTTGTTTCCTAAGATTAAGAGTCTCTTATGGTTTTTCTCCCACTGTGGTTTCATCTTCTTTCGTTTTTCCCTCCCTTCCTTTATGATCCTCTCTCTTGTTTCTCAAATTCCTCATACCATGAGATCATATGATAATTGTCTTTCTCTGATTGGATAAGTCTTTTAACCCTGATGAAGTAGGAACACAGTGCAGATCTTTCTACAGTACAGTTCTTGGGACTACTCTTCCAGTCCTTGAGATTTTGCTCATAGAGTACTTACTAACATTTCCACTTAGAATCTGAGTGACTATATGTCAGAAATATCATAGAAGTTGTTTTTTTCTTTTTCTAAGATTTTATTTTTAAGTAATCTCTACACCCAACATGGGGTTCAAACCCACAACTCCAAGATCAAGAATTGCAAGCTCAACTTGACTGAGCCAGCCAGGCGCCCCATAGAAGTTATTTCTACAAAGACTGGCAGAATCTCAGACTTTACCCTAAACCAAATACCAGTTGCATAGGGGAGTGTAGGTCAGGTAGTAAAATATAATCAACATTTCAAATGGAATGCAAAAGGAAGAACGTGGAACAAAGAAGTTCCTACAAGAAGAAGCAATCAACCCCAGATGGAAATAAGGTACTTGTGAGGCTACAGGACTTCTGTTGTTCAGGGATTTTTCAGGAATTAGTACTAATTATTCATTTCAAGAACCCAAAAGAAAGATAACAGAAATTCAAAATACAGTAAAGGTCATTAACTTGTATGTTTTCCTGTGGAGCTCTTCAAAAGCAATTTGCTAGATTTTAAGTTTGTTTTACCTTAGCTCATATTTAGATATTATACATATCAAATCTTTGGTTTGTGAGAAAGTTTTAATTGGATAAGGAAGTGAGAAGACAAAAACGTGAAAATCCACAATCTACTGTTGAAGCCCTCACTATGTTTTTACTGATGCCTCAAAATATCCTGTGACTCCAGGATGATGATCTGACTGCTTAACCCACCAAGCCATCCAAGCACCTGAGATTTTCTCCTTTGTAGCTTTTATTTAGAAAGTTCACTTTTCATAGTATCACAGTATAACCTTCTCTTCAACCTGGTTTTTAATGTTTCTCTCAGTATTGAATAGTGAATTGAAGACAAACTAGAAAAATCAGAGTGAAAGGGAAAGTTAAGAAGACACAGTTACATCAGTTCTAGTTAGGTGACTATGTCATTTCCCTAATTTCAGTTTCATCTAAAATATGGGAATGTTGATCAACCTACTCTGCCAGGTTGTTGTAAAAAATACATGAGAATGTATGTAAAAATGAATAAAACCTAAATACTTATATAGATGTAATATATTACCATTATTCAGCAATACCCAAATTTTCAAACTCAGTTACTTGAATCTTACTTTGAATTTAAATGTTTGAAAAGGTGTTTGTTTGTTTTCCTCTAGCAATCTATGGGCTTGTTTGGTATCAGCTGTCTGTAAATCTCCAATTAGTTATCCTAGAAAACTAAGAAATAAACATCAGCTTCTTTCTAATACTTCTGGGCCATGCTAGATTTCCTGTCTAACCTAGCCCCACATAGGTGGCCACAGTGTTTCCTTCTCCAAATCTCTCAGATTTCCTCAATTTACTCTTCCCATCTCTACCTTGTCCTACACATAATCGATCTCCAGCTCTCCCACTATGCCCCATCCCCAAATGTTATAGACTCCCTGAATTTTAGGGGGACTAAATTGTGCCCTAATATTCATATGTTGAAGTCCTAAACCTCAGTGTGACTATATTTGGAGGTAGAGCCTTTAATAATTAAGGTTAAATGGGGTCCTAAAGGTAGGGCCCTAATCAGATAGACTGATGTTCTTTTTTTTTTTTAATTAAGATTCTATTTATTTACTTGACAGAGGGAGATCACAAGTAGGCAGAGAGGCAGACAGAGAGAGAAGGAAGCGGGCTCCCCGCTGAGCAGAGAGTCCGATGCAGGACTCCATCCCAGGACCCCGAGATCATGACCCGAGCCAAAGGCAGCGACCCAACCCACCGAGCCACCCAGGCACCCAACTGATGTCCTTTTTTTTTTTTTTTTTTTAAAGATTTTATTTATTTATTTGACAGAGAGAAATCCCAAGTAGATGGAGAGGCAGGCAGAGAGAGAGAGAGGGAAGCAGGCTCCCTACTGAGCAGAGAGCCCTATGCGGGACTCGATCCCAGGACCCTGAGATCATGACCTGAGCCAAAGGCAGCGGCTTAACCCACTGAGCCACCCAGGCGCCCCTGATGTCCTTTTAATAAGAGATCTCGCTTGGGGTCCCTGGGTGGCTCACTCGGCTAAGCATCTGACTCTTGATATCAGCTCAGGTCTTGACTCAACCAACAGAGCCACCTGGTCACCCCAACATCCAAGGTTTTTTGTTTTTTAGATTTTATTTTATTTATTTGTATGTGAGAGAGAGAGAGAGAGAGAGAGAGAAAACACAAGCAGGGGGAGGGGCAGAGGGAGAGGGAGAAACCGGCTTTCTCCTGAGCAAGGAGCTGGATGCGTGGGTCAATCCCATGACTCTGGGATCATGACCTGACCCGAAGGCAGATGCTTGACCTACCGACTGAGCCACCCAAGAGCCCCAACATCCTATTTTTATACTCCTATTCTTCACTGGAGTATAACAACAAAAGACAACTTCTGCCTCCTTTTCTCTTTGTTCTCAATTGCCTAACTAGACCATAAACACTAAGGAGGGCAGGAGTTGTTCTGTCTGCTTCATAGCTGTAAGCCAGGCGTCCAGCATGGCAGGGATTCATAAACATTGAATAAGTTACAACCCGTTCAGTCTTGATTGAAAGAAATCCTTGCTCACATGTCCTCTCTCCATAGCTCCGGTTCTCTCCACTACTTCCTTCTTGCTTTCACACGTTGATAAGCCTCCCCATTCAGAACACAACCCGCTTGATACGACACTGCCTTTTCAAATGTCCTGGTTCTACAATCTCTTTGAATAAATGGCTGATTTTTACTAGCCTCATTTAGTATCATTCAGTCCTCTTCATTCCTTTGCAATCTGCCGTCACTTAATAAATAAACCATAGTTAAGGAGGCTTCCTTTAAGGGACACCTGGGTGGCTCAGTTGGTTAAGTAGCTGCCTTTGGCTCAGGTCATGATCTCAGGGTCCTGGGATTGAGTCCTGCATCAGGCTCCTTGCACAGCAGGGAGTCTGCTGCTGCTCTGCATTATGCTGTCTCCTTCTCCCTCCCTCTCTCTGACAAAATCTTAAAAAAAAAAAAAAAAAAAAAGGCAGCCTCCTTTAAAACCAAATGCAGCATCCTCATCCAGCCCCTACCTTCCTTGATCTCAGTGTCCTATTCGGGACACTGTTGACAACTACCTTCTTTATTAAAATCTCTATTTTCATGGGATTGTGGACACTGTACTTTCCTACTTCTGTTTCTCAGACCACACCTTCTCTGTCTCCTTTGGGCATATCCTAAGGCTTAACTCTCTGCTCTCTTTTTCCCTACTCATTTCCTTCAAGAGTTGTTTTTTGTTTTTTTGTGTTTTTTCTCCTCTTGGTTAACTCTTTTGTTAATGACTCCAGAAATTACAGGCAGGTTGATTGTTTTGTTTCAAATACAGTATCTCAAGCCTCAGATCAGCCCTCAGAACAGCCCAGGAACCCCACAATGTTTCTCTAATAGGAACACATTCCCACTCCTCAAGATGACTATGAAAAAGAAAGCCTTTCCTCTTTCCTCAAAACTTTTCTACCTCTTTCTCCATCCTGAGTTTTAGCAAAGACCTTGGCTCAGCTATCATGGAAAAATTAGAAACCACTGGATGAAAATTCCAATTTCCCTATCACCCAAACTATAAAGCCCTGTTTTTATTTGTGCCTTGATTATTTTCATTTACAATGGTGGAAAATTCCTTCTTCTCATGAAAAGCCAACCTCTCCATTTGTGTTCTTTCCCTTCCTTTTATTCTTAGTACCCTCTAAGCTCTTTCCTGCCTCAGGGCCTTTGCATTACTCTTCCAGCTGCTTAGAACACTGATTTTCTTTGCATGGTTCATTCTTCTTCTTTAGATTTCAGTGTAAATGCCACCTCCTCAAAGAGGCCTATCTTTTTATTTTTTATTTTTTATAAACATATATTTTTATCCCCAGGGGTACAGTTCTGTGAATCGCCAGGTTTACACACTTCACAGCACTCACCAAAGCACATACCCTCCCCATTGTCCATAATCCCACCCCCTTCTCCCAAACCCCCTCCCCCCAGCAACCCTCAGTTTGTTTTGTGAGATTAAGAGTCACTTATGGTTTGTCTCCCTCCCAATCCCATCTTGTTTCATTTATTCTTCTTCAAAGAGGCCTATCTTGACCCCTTACCTGAAATAAGCTCGACTTTATTCTCGTCGCAATCCTTGTTCTGTCTTTCAGAATATTTGCTTCAACTTGAAGTTGTCATATTTGTTTGCTCTTTTTGTTTATATTCTCAAACGGAATGTAAGATCCATGAGTCTATATACCATGTCTCTCTTGCTCACTATTATACCCCAGATCTAATAAGTGGCTAACCTACAGGGGGTGCTCAGTAAGTATTTACTGCAAAAACGAATGACAACATCAATTTCCTATGTTGTCCAGAGAGGGAATTCAGTGACTGGGGGATGGGAGGAAAGAGAAATGTCACTGTATACCCTTTTGTACTATATGAACCAGTGACACTGGTTAAACTTCATGGGTGCGCCTGGGTGGCTCAGTGGGTTGAAGCCTCTGCCTTCGGCTCGGGTTATGATCACAGCTTCCTGGGATCGAGTTCCACATCGGGCTCTCTGCTCAGTGGGGAGCCTGCTTCCGCCTCTCTCTCTCTCTGCCTGCCTCTCTGCCTACTTGTGATCTCTGTCTGTCAAATGAATAAATAAAATCTTTAACAAATAAATAAATAAATAAACTTCATTAAAATTGGAAAAAAGAAAGCAGTTATACTGTTTCAGTCTAGAGATGGTGGTGGCTTGTACTAGCATGTGGCAGTGGGGTTGGGAAGAAGTGAATAGATTCGGTTTCTAGGATTGTGGAGGCTGAGAAAAATTAAGGCCATCCCACCTCAGGTTTAGCCTTAGCATAAGTACAGCCATCTTAGCTTCGGCAGCCATCTCAGGCCCCTGTGACCAAGGGCTGAATTTTCGCCTACTTAACTTTAGTTCCAGGGACCCCCACCCTGCTTTAGTTCCAAGAAAGTACCCCACCCTGCAACACCCTGGCAACAGCTAATCAGCTTACTGCAGAAAAGTCTGAAACTTCTCTTCTTCCTCGCATTCCCCAAGCCTCTTGTAATGACCCATTAAAAACCCCTGCCTTAACTAGCCTCGAGGTCCAAGTCCCGTCTCTGCTGTGTCAGGTATACTTGGGCCCAAGTTTAAGCTTGTCAAATAAACCCTCGTGTGATTGCATCGGTGCTTAGCTCCTTGGTGGTCTCTCGGACACGAAAACTCGGGCATCACAGGATTTTATGATTGGGAGGGAATGAATAAGGTGTACCTAAGAATGTCCATCACAGCATTATATAGACTAACAAACAATTAGAAACAACTTAAATTTCTAATGACAGGGTAATAGTTAAATAAATCATGGCACATCTACTTGATTAAACAGTATTCCTTTTTTTTTTTTAAGACTTATTCATTTTACAGAGAGAGAGCAAGCACACATGTTCATGTGTTGGGGGGAGGGGGACGGGCAGAGGGAGGGAATCTTCGAGCAGACTCCCCACTGAGCACAGAACCAGACTAGACTCAGTCCCACCACCCATGAGATCACAACCTCAGCCTAAACCAAGAGTCAGAGGCCCAACTGGCTAAGCCACCCAGGGGCCCCCAGCATTCCATATTTTTAAAGAATTTGTAACATGGGAAATTATTCATGTTATATGAGGTAACAAAAAAAAAAAAAAAACCAGGATGTGAAAGTATTTATACAGTATGTCATAATCATGTAAAAACCTCTAAAATTATGTATTGTGAAAAATAATGGAATAGAGCAAAAATTAATAACAACTGTCTTTGAGTTGTGGAATTATGAATTTCCAAAAATTACGCATTTCTAATCTCTGGATCATATCCAAAGCAAAGCCATAATCCCTCCTTCCTGATTTGTGGATTTAGCAGGAAACCTGGATTCTTTGGTTAACTCCAAGCTGGCAGTTAAAGGTTTCTTTCCCCTGCCTTTTTTTTTTCCAAAGGAAATAGAAGTTTATTGAATACAATGCAAGGGAGTGGCAGGTAGGACAGTAGAGAGGCTGTCTGGCCAAAGGTTTCTTTTCTTAAGAAAGAACACCAGATTTGAGAAGAGTCCCTTGCTAAGGTCCTGAACACAACAACTCTATAGTAGCTGGACAGCCTTTTTTTTTAAGAGTGATTTTTCATTAATTTTGAGTAATTAAAATTGATGTCTATTCATTGTAGATAAAGCTGGAAAACTAGATAAGTAAAAATAAGTCACTTATAATACCAATATCATAAAAACCACAACTGAAACTTTGATATCATTTCAGTTTTAAAAGTGAGTATGTAGGGGTACCTGGGTTGCTCAATTGTTAAGCCTCTGCCTTTGGCTCAGGTCATGATCCCAGTGTCTTAGAATCGAGCCCCGGATTGGGCTTCCTGCTCTGCAGGAAGCCTGCTTCTTCCTCTCCCACTACCCCTGCTTGTGTTCCTTCTTTCACTGTGTCTCTGTCCAACGAATAAATAAAATATTTTTTAAAAAATAAAATAAATGAGTATGTATATTTTTGTTTTCACAGTATACAGCTTTATGACTTAGTCTTTTCACTTAATAATAGATATAGAACAGTAATATGAGATCATTCAATGTATCTGTAATTTATTTAACTAGTTCCTTCATGTTGCATAGTTAGATTGTTTCCAGCTTTTCACTCTGCATAGTTACTGTTGGGGCATTTATCCTGTTTTCTTAGGATGTTATTTATAGCACTGGAATTTCTGAAAGAAAGGATGTATTTAAAGATAGTGTCAAGGATGCCTGGATGGCTCAGTAGTTTAAGCATGTGCCTTCGGCTCAGGTCATGATCCCAAGGTCCGGGAATCGAGATCCGCATCAGGCTCCCTGCTCAGCAGGGAGTGTGCTTCTCCTTCTCCCTCTGCCCCAGTTCGTGCTCCTTCTCTCGCAAATAAATAAATAAATAAATAAAATCTTTAAAAAAAGATTTCGGCTCAGTATGGAGTCTGCTTGAAGATTCTCTCCCATTGCCCCACTTCTCCTACCTGCCACCCGCATTTGCAGAGTTTTCTCTCAAATAAATAGTCTTTTAAAAAAAAAAAGAAAGAAAGAAAAGAAAAAGGCTTAGAGTGAGTTAGGCCGTAAGGAAGGGAAGGAAGAAGGAAAAGCCTGGAAAGGAAAAAGATCATAGATCAAAGCTTGTAAAAGCCAAAAAAACTTTTTGCAGAAAACTCCTGTTTTAAATCAAACCTTATGTGGAACTCACATGTGAAACAAGAAAAAAGTGAAGCAGTACTGGTCAAACTGGGAATGGGTAACACAAAGCTATACCTGCTCAGCCTCCTCTTAGCATAGTCATCCCCATCCCCACAGTAGAAGCTGTCTGGGCCCCATCTTGTTATCTTATGATGAAACCTTCCCTCTGAATTTTAAAACCACTGGACAAACAAGACTAATGTATGGCATAGCAACCTATTCAAATTGCAAGTAGAATCCTGAGAAGGAACTAACATCACCTCTAAAGTACTACCTTTGCAAAATCTGCCTAGAAAGCATACAAAATTCCTAAATCTATTTCTCCAACTAGCCTTTCCTGCAAGGGCGAATATACTTAAATGTCTCAATGTCTTTCTGTCCTTTTTTTTTTAAAGATTTTATTTATTTATTTGACAGAGAGAAATCACAAGTACACTGAGAGGCAGGCAGAGAGAGAGGAGGAAGCAGGCTCCCTGCTGAGCAGAGAGCCCGATGCGGGACTCGATCCCAGGACCCTGAGATCATGACCTGAGCCGAAGGCAGCGGCTTAACCCACTGAGCCACCCAGGCGCCCCATGTCCTTTCAAACTTTGTCATTTTGAAGAGCACAACAGTCATCATTTTTACCACCATACTGGTTCCCTTAAGTTCCCCATTTTCTCGCCGCTTTGGAATGAGTACTGACTTTCCCTTCTCCTTTTAAGCTCTAGTCACCAACTCTCGTTAATTCCTCCTTTCAGAGAAACGTAAATTCATTGTTTCCCTACTTACATTGCCACCACTTTCATTTGCAACCTTATTACCTCAGGCCTAGATTGCTGCAAGAGTCTCCCGTCTGTACACGATTGCTAAATTAGTTTGTGTGCAATTTAAGATCAACTGGATCTGGTTAGCTTTCTGACCTGATTTCTGGACTGTTCTCTGGTCTAGGCTTGTCTCTTTCCTTTGTACTATAGGATGTTTCCACTTCCCAGTGTGTCTGCTATGTTAAGAGTTAGAAAAGCTAGACATCACTCGTGGCTTTAGGAATTGTCTTGGGATTGTCTTTAGGAATGCTCTTAGCATTCTGATCTCTTTGATTCCTGGATTTGGCTGCTTTAGTTCTGATCTTATTTTGGTGCCTGGTCTGACAGTGAATTACATTTTCCTTTTGGTATTAAAATGATTATGTCATATTACTGCCTTTTACTATTATTATTTAAAGATTTTATTTATTTATGTGACAGAGAGATCACAAGTAGGCAGAGAGGCAGACAGAGAGAGCAGGCAGAGAAGCAGACTCCCCACTGAGCAGAAAGCCCGATGTGGGGCTCGATCCCAGGACCCTGAGATCATGACCTGAGTTGAAGGCAGAGGCCCAACTCCCTGAGCCACCCAGGTGACCCTGGTTCTTGTTTTTAATGTCTTGAGTTTAGCCACTGCCTTGCAAGAGGTTCTATTCAGAACAAACTCTTCAACCTGGCACTCATGACATTCCTTCAACTGTAATTTTTTTTCCCTAAGATTTTGTTTGAGAGAGAGAGCATGAGCGGGGAGAAGGAGCAGAGGAAGAGTGACAAGCAGACTCCCCACAGAGCAGGAAACCTGATGTGTGGCTCAATACTAGGACCCCAAGACCACGGCCTGAGCCAAAGGCAGATGCTTAACCAACTGAGCCATCCAGGTGCCCCTCCCTATATACTGTTTAAATGCACCTTTCTACCACCACCATGTTGCACAGCTCTAAGCAGAATCATTCAGGTATGAGTCATTCTGTTAATGATTTCCCATACTACAACATCCTACAATTTATGTTTTATGTTCTTTTCCCAACCCATTGCAGCTATTCTTTCTCCACAGTTGTGGCTCCTGGATGCCCACTTGTTGTTAGGGTCACACTCCTATTTCTAGAACCAGTCCTGGTCAGAAACATCAGGTTTAATAATTCTGGGACTCAGTAGCATCTTACTCCTATAATTAGTCCAATGTTATCACTCTGTTCTTCAGTTCTATTAAATGAGCTTCTTTCTAAGACCTGGGTCCTAGTCCTAGTACCTTGTGAGCTTTTTAAAATTTTTTTTTAAGATTTTATTTATTTCACAGAGAGAGAGACAAAGTGAGAGAGGGAACACAAGCAGGGGGAGTGGGAGAGAGAGAAGCAGGCTTCCTGCAGAGCAGGGAGCTTAATGCAGGGCTGGATCCCAGGATCTTGAGATCATGACCTGAGCCGAAGGCAGACACTTAACAACTGAGCCACCCAGGTACCCTTTCTACTACTTTGTGTTCCGTTTTGCCTTGGTAACAAGCCTAGGACTTTAGTCCTATAGGGAAGCCCTCACTACTTCTTATTAAAACTCCCTCCTGCCAGTTGCTTGCTAAAATGCTTGAACAACTGTTGCCTATTGCCACATACTTGGGCTACTGTTGGCATGCTACACTAGACCTATAGCTGGGCCTGTCATATTTACTGCCAGCTTCATCCCAGTAGAAAGGTCTAATCATATCTTGTGACCAGTTCTCAACCTTTCCCACTATGTCTAGCAATAGCTATCTCAAAATGAAAGAGTATTTAAGCTCTTTTAAAATGTGATGCTCCATGGGGTGCCTGGATGGCTCAGTCGGTTAAGCATCTGCCTTTAGCTCAAGTCATGATCCTGAGGTCCTGGGATGGAGCCCCACATCAGGCTCCCTGCTCAGCGGGGAGTCTGCTTCTCTCTCTCTCCCTCTCCCTATGCCCCTCACCCCACCCCCAGTCCTGTGCACGTGCGCGCTCTCTCTAATAAATAAACTAAACCTTAAAAAAAAAAAAGTGATGTTCTAGGAGATCCTGGCTGGCTCAGCTGGGGAGTAGAGTATGTGACTCTTGATCCTTGGGGTCTTGGAGTCTGAGCCCCACATTGGGCATAGAGATTACTGTAAATAAGTAAATAGATAAAATGTGATGCTCTTATCAGAAAAGCAGTATTGAGATGTTATCTGATCATGAATATCAACTCTTTTATTATAGTAAATACTTATGTCGAGTGAATTAAAGTCACCTCGACTATAAAATCAGCAAACTTTTTTTTTTTTAAGTCAACTACTCCCAACATGGGGCTCAAATTCACAACCCTGAGATCAAGAATTATATGCTCTACCAACTGAGCCAGCCAGGCATTCCAGAAATACCAGGCTTTTAAAATATGACTTTCTAACCATCTTTACCATATTGGGTACTTTATCTCCTACTGTTGACACAAAATATATGCTGGCCCTATGATATGAGCTGCTCTGAATCATAACAAAGCAAAATTCAAAAAGAATAAATAACAAAAAAGAATCATATTAAAGTGATCAAAATAATCCCTAGCAACTATGACCATAAATTATAGTACATGAAAGTAAAAATGACTGATTTATTTATTTATTTATTTTTAAAAAGTATTTATTTATTTATTGGACAGAGAGAGATCACAAGTAGGCAGAGAGGCAGGCAGAGAGAGAGAGGAGGAAGCAGGCTCCCCACTGAGCAGAGAGCCCGATGCAGGGCTCGATCCCAGGACCCTGGGATCATGACCTGAGCCGAAGGCAGAGGCTTTAACCCACTGAGCCACCCAGGTGCCCCTAAAAATGACTGATTTAATGGATCACCTGCCCAAGTTATTTGTTCAAATGCCAAGAAGCCACTTCCGTGCCATAAGAGTGTTTCCATATTTTCTTTTGCTTTCCTTACTCTAGAGAGAAATGTCAGGCGTACTTACTCACATTATCAATTTATCACCTCATTAAATTCTGCAGCCCCAAATCCATAAAGCATATTTGGAATTACAACTGCAAAAAAGCAATGAAGAAACCTTATTTTGTTCTTGTAAAACTTTATTTCATTTTAGATAAACAAAAAGCAAATGTTATTTATGTCATCAAGGGATAGGTGGGCATATCATCATCCTTCTTATCTGTGCGCTGGAAAACTCCAAATGAGAGATGTAATCTAGGTAAAAAGACCCTTATTATTCCAGAGTATATTTGCCTCCCAAAGAGATCATGAAAATTAGTCAAAAAGATTAGAAAAAGATTTACATGGAGTCATATCAGAAAAGGAGAGGAAGTGATGCCTAATGCTTTGAGAAATTCTGCTTCCATTTAATAGTCAGAAGAATTAAACCTTAAAGATCAGGAACAGGTGGTTTATACCATACGTATTGGAAACAATGATACGTACTTTCGTCAGTTTCATATGATTATTAGGATTCAAGACGTTATTTATAATCTAGATGTAGGCCCAAACAGTTATTAGTCAGTGCCAAAAACTGGAAAATTTTGTTTAGAGGAAACATAATGTTTAGAGGAAACGTAAATATATGATTATTTAGGTCTTGTCTTAATTTACATTTAAGAAGTCCAATTTTAATGTCTGCCAAAAAGAAAGGACATGGTAACAATTTTACACCTGAAGAAGATTCCAAACAGAATGTCCCCATTAACAGCAGCAACCAAGAAATCTAATTGTCTACAGTTTTTATTTCTGATCAAGTATTAGTTTCAGTTTTTATGGAGACTGCCTTCTGTTAACAAAGGTAACAGAGCCTGTCAGATCAACTGTATCACTGATTTCTAAGCTCTCCTCCTACTGTATTTTCTTTCCTTTTAAACTAAGATGTACCTAGAAATAACAAGACAACTCAGCATAGCTGTAGTGGCCTTCAGTAATTTTGCTTTACTAATTAGTTGATCTTATTCCAGTGAAGGCTAGTATCAAATCTATTCAGAAGTCTTTGATTTTACAATTACTTATAATAGAAGAATACTGCATCAGATACAGAACTCTTGATCAATAATCTTCTACTTACATCTCATAACCAGTTATCATTCTAAACAAACTATTTACACATGTAAAATATGCAATATTCTTTAAAATAAATATACAATATATAGTTTCTACATTCTCAGACAAGCTTAAAAATGAGGTAATTAAAACTTAAATGATTAAACCTTTGCCATTCTGGAAATGGCTTAGGGAAATGATGGCAAACTTGTTTTGTTTTTTGTTTTTGTTTGTTGTTGTTGTTTTTCTTTAGGTCTTTTCATCTTTTCTTTGAGTGCTTTTGAGTACCTCTTTTTCTAAGCTGAAAAATTATGTAAAAAGTCCTTAAGCTTTGTTGGATAGTCTGTCATTACCCCAGTTGCTCCCAAATCAAAAGCTCGTTTGTATTCTTGTTCTTCATTCAAAACCCAAATATACACCTGAAAATCAGAAGCATGAGAAGTATGAGATGAAAGGTTGAAAGTAGAAAATTATGTTTTAATAGCCTTTATACACTACAATCTCAGCATACTTAGAAACAACATTTTAAGCCTGTAATTTTAAGAAATCATTGAACCGTTTAAATATTTTTTTACTTTACTCCTTAAATAAACACTGTCCCACCCTCTGGCTTCAGTTACTCTCACCTATACACACGTGGACTCCAGTTACTAAAATGCCAGTGCTTTCTTGTTAAGTTGAAGGCAGAGCTTAAGGTCTTCATAGGTGAACCAGTAAAGCAGCAGCATCAGAGCTGGAACCAAATCAAGTTCCTGCCCTTTACACTATTGTTAAACTGGTGAGCTATACTGTTTCCGAAATGCGTCATTCCAGAGACTTACCTGAATGCCTCTGGCAGTGAGGTGGTCAAACAAGGCTTTTCTCATTAGTAAGCTAGAAAAGAAAAGCAGAACAGATTTAGATACTCTTACCTATTAGTCCTAATTTAGTCCATTTAGAGTTTATCCCAGTGCTTTAGCGGCCGTAAAGCAACCGCCTCAAGTCATAACTGCGGTGGATATTTATGTTCTAACTGCTGAATCTCCTTTCACTGCTGGCTGCTTGCTGGTGGACCACCAGAACCTCCCTTCTATTCCTTCTGTAACTAGATCCTCAGGAGACGCAATCTGATCGAACCCGCTCCGTAGACAAGAGGCTTCCTCGCTTTCCCTGTTGACACTGTTAACAAGTGAGGAAGAGCTGAGAAGTCTGTTTCTAACTTTCCAAGTTAAAACAAGGCCATGAACTTGGGCCAGGTTCTATAATATAGTTCATTTACATAATGGATTAGTGTTTCCTGGGTTATCTTAGAAACCTCATGTCCATTAATTACACTATAAATAGGAAACCTGCACTTTTTAAAAGTGCTAAATAATTGATTTAAAAGTGAATTCTTAGACTATAAATCAATTGAGCAGGATGGGAGCGAACTATATTGGCAAGTTAAACATATTGTTTCTATTCTGTTTATGTCTGTTAAAATGATGAAATAACAGAGACTTAAAATCATATGCACTTAATACCAATTAAAAATGCAACCCTGAAAACTGGAAATTGAATCAGTAATAAAGCAAAAAAGAATAAACCTCGTGGCACAGAGAAAAGATAAAAGATAGTTTTCCAACTCTGCAAGAGGAGCTAAGTAATTTAAAAGTTGTGATTTAGGACTATTATTTAAGCATTCCAGGTTCCATTTTAAAGCAAAATATAAAAAATAAAATAAAATAAAGCAAAATATAGCACAGCAACATCATGGTATTTACCTAAAACTAAACACAACGTGTCTGAGAAGGGAAAGTATTTTCTTTAAAGTTGATCTCTACCCTAAAGGTGGGGCTTCCTGTCTGCTGTTAAGTCTTCGTGCAGCGGATTTTTCGTAGGAATATGCCACTAGTCAGTATATACTTTTACATACACTTGTATGGTTATACACACTTCTTTCCACCATGTCTTTGACTGTGGGTTAGTAAAGAGAGCAAATGCCATGCCTCCTCTTCTACTAACTAGCTAGAGAACCCTAACTTAATCATCTGCCTTTGGTTGCCCCTGAAGCTGGAGGAGATGATCTCTCAAGATTCCTCTTAAGGTTTTGTGACTCGTAATTAGAGTAGTTCTAAATGATTCATATACATCCACCCATGGAGTACATGCTCATCGTGTCCTTGTTACAAACCCCATGTAGAAAGCTTGCTCTAAATTACAAACACGGTATTTAACAGATAACAGCTAAAACAATAACTCGTAGATCAAGAAATTAAAATTCTTACATATCGGAAAGCCAGATGAGAAACTTTTGACTTCTGGACATTGTGTGTGGTTCTTTTAGCCTGAGGCAAAATAAAATTTGAATCATAAATTAGAAACACAGAAAGATATTAGTGTGATAAAATAAAATGAGTTCAAAAACAAACAGTTGCCTTGCATTTAGTATGTGCTCAAAAAATATTTGTGAAAAAAAGTAAATTAAAACCCACTTGGGTTCTCTGTTTCTATTGATTTTGAGATAACTTTTTGCTACCACTACTAAAAGGTTAAAAACATAATGAAAGTTCTCTTTCTAGACCCTGGGTGCCTGGGGCTCATGTCTCTTCTCTTTTTTGGTGAAGCTTCTTTCTCTCACTTTGTCTGATATAACTTAGTAATAGAAGATTTAGTACATTTGCTGCTGAAGTGAGCACTGGTATTTAGTAAACTTAAACAAACAACCCAACTTTACTACAAATTAAAAGACATATGGGGCAAAAATGTGACTAAAAAACCTTAGAAGCATGTTTTTTCTTCTCCTTTCAATAATTGAAGACATGGGCCATGTTCTTTCTTTTTTTCTGTTCCAGGTTTTTTTTAATTCCGGTTAGTTAACATACAGTATAATATTAGTTTCAGGTGTACAATATAGTGATTCAGCAACTCCATACATCACTCAGTGATCATCACAATAGGTGCACTCCTTAATCCCCATCACCTGTTTAACCCATCCCCACCACCCACCTCCCTTCTGGTAACTATCTAGTTAAGAGTCTGTTTCTTGGTTTGCCTCTCTTTTTCTTTTGCTCATTTTTTTGTTTTTGGAATTCCACATAGAAGTGAAATCATATAGTATTTATCTTTCTTGACTTAACTTTGCTTAGCATAATACTCTCTAGCTCCATCCATGTCATTGCATATATCAAGGTTTCATTTGTTTTGTTTTGTTTTAAAGATTTTATTTATTTATTTGACACAGAGATCACAAGTAGGCAGAGAGGCAGGCAGAGAGAGAGGAGGAAGCAGGTTCCTGGCCGAGCAGAGCACCTGATGTGGGGCTCGATCCCAGGATACTGGGATCATGACTTGAGCTGAAGGCAGAGGCTTTAACCCACTGAGCCACCCAGGTGCCCCGGTTTCATTTGTTTTTATGGCTCAGTAATATTCTATAGTGTATGTATATATACCATATCTTCTTTATCCACTCATCTATTGATGAACACTTGGGCTGTTTTAAATAACTTGACCATTATAAATAATCTGCTATAAACATCGAGGTGCCCATATCCCTTTGAATTAGTATTTTTATATTCTTTGGGTAAATACCTAGTAGTATGATTGCTGGATTGTAGGATGGTTCTATTTTTACCGTTTTGAGGAACCTCATTACTGTTTTCTGCAGTGGCTGCACCAGTTTTCATTCCCTCCAACAGTGCATGAGGATTCACCCATTTTTCCACATCCTTGCCAACACGTGTTGTTTCTTGAGTTGTGGTTTTTTTGTTTGTTTGTTTGTTTTAGATTTTATTAACTTATTTGAGAGAGAGAGAGAATACAAGCAGGCAGAGCAGTAGGCAGAAGGAGAGGGGAAGCAGGCTCCCAACAGAGCAGGGAGATCAATGTGGGGCTCAATCCCAGGACTCTGGAATCATGACCTGAGCTGAAGGCAGCTGCTTAATCATCTGAGCCACCCAGGCACCCTCTTGAGTTTTTTTATTTTAGCCATTGTCTCTTCTGCCCATTTTAAATTAGATTATTCATTTTGGGGGTACTGTGTTTTATAAGAACTTCTATATTTTGGATACTAACCCTTTAACAGATCTGTCCTTTCCCAAATACCTTCTTTCATTCTGTGGGTTCCTTTTAGTTTCATTAGATTGTTTCCTTTTCTGTGCAGAAGTTTTTTATTTTGATGTAATCTCAATATTTTATTGTCGATTTTGTTTCCCTTGTTTCAGGAGATGTATGTAGAAAAAAGATACTGCTTGTGTTCTCTTCTAGGATTTTTATGGTTTCAGGTCTCACATTTAGGTCTTTAGTCCATTTTTAATTTATTCTTTCTGTATGGTGTAAGAAAGTGGTCTAGTTTCATTCTTTTCCATGTTGCTGTCCAGTTTTCCCAACACCATTTGTTGAAGAGACCTTTTTCCCATTGGATATTTTTTCCTGCTTTGTCAAAGATTATTGACCATATAATGGTGGGTTCGTTTCTGGATTTTCTTTTTCTTTTTTTTTTAAGATTTTATTTATTTATTTGACAGACAGAGATCACAAGGAGGCAGAGAGGCAGGCAGAGAGAGACAGAGAAGCAGGCTCCCTCCTGAGCAGAGAGCCAGGTGCGGGACTCGATCCCAGGACCCCAGGATCATGACCTGAGCCAAAGGCAGAGGCTTTACCCCACTGAGCCTCCCAGGCGCCCCATTTCTGGATTTTCTATTCCATTCTATTAATCTGTGTGTCTGTCTTTGTGCCGGTATTACACTGTTTTGATTACTACAGCTTTGCAATATAACTTGAAGTGCAGAATTGTGATGCCTCCAGTTGTGTTTTTCTTTTTCAAGGTTGCTTTGGCTATTTTGGGTCTTTTGTGGTTCCATACAAATTTTAGGACTGTTTGTTCAGCTCTGTGAAATATGCTGTTGGTATTTTGATAGAGATGGCATTAAATGTGTAGATTGCTTTGGGCAGTATAGACATTTTCACAGTATTTGTTCTTCCAATCCATGACCATGGAATCTCTTTCCATTTCTTTGTGTCATTTTTAATTTCTTTCACCCGTGTTTTATGGTTTTCAGAGTACAATTCTTTCACCTCTTTGGTTAGATTTATTCCAAGTATCTGAGTGTTTTTGGTACAACTGTAAATGGGAGTGATTCCTTAATTTCTCTTTCTGCTTCATTATTGGTTTATAGAAATGCAACAGATTTCTATAGGTTGATTTCATATCTTCCGACTTTGCTGAATTTATCAGTTTTTTTGGTGGAGTCTTTTTGGTTTTCTATATGTAGTATCATATGCAAATAGTTAACGTTTTATTTCTTCCTTGCCTCTTTGGATGACTTTTATTTCCTTTTGTTGTCTGACTGCTGTGGCTAGGACTTCCAGTACCATGTTGAATAAAATTAGTAAGAGTAGATATCCCTGTCTTGTTCCTGACTACAGAGGAAAAGCTCTTAGTTTTTCCGCATTTAGGATGATATTAGCTATGAGTTTTTCATATATGGCTTTTATTTTATTTTATTTTTTTTTTTATTTTTTTTTTTTTTAAAGATTTTATTTATTTATTTGACAGAGAGAAATTACAAGTACACTGAGAGGCAGGCAGAGAGAGAGAGAGAAGGAAGCAGGCTCCCTGCTGAGCAGAGAGCCCGATGCGGGGCTCGATCCCAGGACCCCGAGATCATGACCTGAGCCGAAGGCAGCGGCTTAACCCACTGAGCCACCCAGGCGCCCCTGGCTTTTATTTTAATGTTGAGGGTTTTTATAATGTGTGGATGTTGTACTTTGTCTTTTCCCTATGCTTTTTTTGCATCTATTGAAATGATCATATGGTTCTTATCCTTTCTTTTATTAATGTGATGTAGCATGATTGTTTGATTTGCAAATATTGAACCTAGGACCTGTTCTTTTAAATTATCTTTTCTATACTTGACCTTTGGACTTATGCTGAGTTTCGTCAGTTTCCTCAGATTCCTGGAGCAGCACAACTACCTGTGTCATTAATGTTGGATTGTACCAGAGCAAATCTCTGGTTAGCCTCTCTCTACACTGAAAACTTTTAAGTTTAACAGCATACGGCGATTTCCATTCCCCCTGGATCTTCACTTCCTGTTTCCTTTCTAATGCCTCTTGTCCGTACTCTTGGAATAATTCTGAGTCTCCACACTTAAATTCCTTTATTTCCCCTTTCTCTCTGAATTCAGTTTTTATTAGAAGCTCTCTAAATAAAATCCTCTTTTTCCTAACTGTAGCCCAGATTGAAAATACTGGTTGCGACTTCTGGAATCTCAGGGATTTAGTGTATCAAACACTACCTCATTAAAGAAATTATTATGTTGTCTTAGGAATTACCCACCTTCATCTATTAAAAAAAAAAGTTAAAACACACACAATATTCTACCTTGTCTTAATCGATGATTACTTTTTAGAGAAAAGATTAATCTATGAAGTTTGTTCATTTGTCTGTAATTAAGTAATACCTGCTCCTAAAAGAAACACATGGGAGGTAATCTAGAGAGGACAACAGTTCATGCCAAGCCATAGGAAGCTTAAGTATTTCAGGAGTAAATGGTCAGGAATCATTTTAATCCAGCAAATGAAAATGGTTTCTTTGTAGGCAAGAAGTGATTTCTGTTTTGTCTGAGAAATAGCTACAAAGGCTGCCCATAAATATAATTGGGAATAGATAAAATAAACATGCTCATCACGAAGAAACTCAAATTGGAAAACAAGCATGAAACATAAATGCTGAATACAAGGGTACCGACCAAATTGTTTTTCTTACCAATATTTCCTAATGACTGCTGCACTAATGTTCAGCTTGATCTTTTAAAGTTCTGTTTGGGGATGAAAAAAGTTTCCATGCAGGTGAGATCACATTTAATGTAATTTTTTTTTTTTTTAAAGTAATCTCTAGGCCCAACGTGGAGCTTGAACTCACAACCCTGAGATCAAGAGTTCCATGCTCTTAGCCAGCCAGGTGCCCCACAAATTTGGAGTTTAATGGAATTTCAGCTGCATATTGTGACTGAGGTATAAATAAGTTAGGGCAGTTGGAGGGCAACTGCAATTACGTGTTAGAATAAAAGAAGTATTAAGCTTCAACAGTTAAGGTCAATTCTTTGTACCTGACTTCTGAGTACACAGGCACAGAAAGTTGTTACCTGAAATGGGTCCAGATGAAATACTTACAATACTATATTATTCATTTTAGAAAAATGTGTCTTAATTATATCAAAAAGCATTATTAATACAGGTCAGTTAAACCAACATGTAAATAACTACAGCAATCTATTTTTTTTTAAGATTGTATTTTTAAACCCCCATGTGGGGCTCAAACTTATAACCCTGAGATCAAGAGTCACATGCTCTACTGACTGAGCCAGCCAGACGCCCCTATAGCCACCTATTCTTTATCATTTACATTGATATTAGTGAGCCTTGATCTTAGTCCCCCTATAATGATAACTGAGGAAAACAGAGTAACCACTTACTTCAGTATGATAGAAGGCATTGGGATTTCAAAAAACTGTTCTCGAATGGGCACAAAGGGCAAGAGGCCAGTGAAGAAAAGGCCAAGAATGAGCAGAACACGTTGTAGACTGAAGAGGATAGGAATATCTGAATTCTAAAAGACACAAGCAATATTATGTTATTTTACAACTGCTCAAATAAAGAGGATGATTTCATATCCTCAAAATTTCCAAGACTGTATTGGACATTTGTTAAAAGTACTCCCTGAATTATCAACATCCATCTCCAAACCCACCACACTTAAAAATGGCAAGTCCCTGCCAAACGGATCAGGATCTGTCATGGAGCCCTATACTGTTAATTGATGATACTTGAGTTTCTGTATTCCCTATTCTCTGCTTGCTACACCACTTCTGTCTGTTGGTGATAGTGCTTATCATTAGAGAACCAAATGGAATAAGATAAAGAAATGAATAAATGAGGGGTGCCTGGGTGGCTCAGTGGGTTGAGCCTCTGCCTTTGGCTCAGGTCATGATCTCAGGGTCCTGGGATCGAGCCCCGCATCAGGGTCTCTGCTCGGCAGGGAGCCTGCTTCCTCCCCCTTCTCTCCCTCTGCCTGCTTCTCTGCCTACTTGTGATCTCTGTCTGTCAAATAAATAAATAAAATCTTGGGGAAAAAAAAAGAAATGAATAAATGAAATATTCAGTAACCTTACTCCCATTTAAAAAAATATTAACTAAAGATCAATATTTTTTCATATATATCCATATAGAGATATATAGGTGTTCTTATCTATAGATATAGTTATATATTAGTTAAGCAGGATATGATATTGATAAATCTATAGATAAAATATAAACACTGTTGCAAATCTGTCATCTTTCAACTATATTATGCATCAAATATAAATAGGATTTTGTAAGCTAGTCCAAGAATCTAGCCACCATTTTATTTATTTATTTATTTATTTTTAAAGATTTTATTTATTTATTTGACAGAGAGAGATCGCAAGTAGGCAGAGAGAAAGGAGGAAGCAGGCACCCTGCTGAGCAGAGAGCCCGATGTGGGACTCGATCCCAGGACTTTGAGATCATGACCTGAGCCGAAGGCAGCGGCTTAACCCACTGAGCCACCCAGGCGCCCCTCTAGCCATCATTTTAGATTTCTGTTGCAAAATGTGTTCAAGGTCCCAAAACCCTTAGAATGCAAGCCATATATATATATATATATATATATATATATATTCTCTTCATCTTGTAAAACTGAAATTCTGTGCTCAGTAAATTGCCCCTCATATCCCCGTCTCCCTAGCCCCTCCTATATTTGTCTTTAAAACAAACAGAAATTATGGTAAAGCTGATTTTTCTTTTTTTTAAAAAATATTTTATTTATTTATTTGAGAAAGAGCATGAGAGAGAGATCCTGAGCAGCAGGGAGGGGCAGAAGGAGAAGCAGGCTCCCTGCTGAACAGGGAGCTCGCCGTGGCACTCCATTCCAGGACCTGAGAGCATGACCTGAGCTAAAGGCAGACATTCAACAGCCTGAGCCACCCATGAGCCCTACAGTTGATTTTTTTCTATACAAAAGTAATATATTGAAAAAGTCATGCAGAAAAGTAATTTATTTTGAATATTACCTCTAAATTACCCACTTCTTTATTTATAAAATAAAAAATAAAAAAACAGAGTAAGTAAGTTTGAGGATTTCTTCTGCACCTATGTTCACATGCTGCTTTGTAACATTTTAGGCTAATTTATATACAGGTGTTTCAGCTGTAACACAATGTACAAGTCCCTGAAAAACCTGACTTCTGCAAATTCATGCACTAAGAATAACAGAGCTTATGGGAAAAACTGGCTTGGGGCCAACCCTCAAAACTTAAACAGCTTTGGACCCAGAGAACTAAAAACAGTAACCGGTACTTCTGGAAAGCCATGGCAGGCTGCCCGGGGTGGGAGAGGGTAGGGTTTGGTATGCTGACCCACCACTGACTGACATAACAGCCGGGGCCACTCCATATCTTCTAAAGTAGAACATCTGGGAATCTTGCCATTGACAAGTTGGATGGACTTGGTATTATACTAATGAAATAAGGCAGACAGAGAAAGACAAATGCCATAGTGATTTCCCTTATGTGTGGAATCTAAAAAGCAAAACAAACAAAAAGCAGAGACTGACCCATAATTACAGAAAACAAACTGATGGTTGCCATATGGGAGGGGAGAGGGGGAGTGGGTGAAGGGGGGTGAGAGACACAGGCTTCCAGGTATGGAATGAATAGGTCGTGGGGGTAAAAAAGGGACAGCATAGGGAATGCAGTCAATGGTGTCATAATACTGTTTGTTATATGATGACTGGTGCTAGCTACACTTGTGAGTACAGCATAAATATAGATTTGTGGAATCACTAGTATCACATGGTGTTTCAATTATACTTGAATAAATAGAATTTATGAAATGGCACCCAGGCATTTGTATTTTTTTGAGACTTTTCAGGTGATTCCAACACACAGCCAAGGTTAAGAACTACTCCATTGAGTAAGCGTGAATTAAAAGTCATTACGTGGGACTAAGGGCCCCATGTTTTCCCCTCCCCACTGTGTGCCCCATTTTTCTTTTTATACATTTTTTAAAAATTTAAATTCAGTTAGCCAAGTTATCTTTGTATTTTTAGTTTCTAGCATTTGGGAATTAAAGGGCTAATGTAGAATTCTTATAAATCATACTTCTAGAATTATAAAAGATGCATGACTTAATTATATGACATATTCATTATATGAATAACAAATATGATTGAGACATTTTTACTGCGATGTTCAAATATTACTGCTGGAACTTTTGGGAGTTTTTAAATTGTAAAATGACAAAAAGCCAGAGTCTTGAAGAAAAATATGTGAATCAAGGGAAAAGTTCTCTGATTCTGGGTCAAAAGTGGACTTTTTATTTTGAAACACTAGAGTCACAAAAACTTGTAAAAACAGAGTCCTATGAATCCTTAACCTAAGTTTCTCCAAATGGTAACCATCCAATGAATGAAGAGAGTGGCTGTACTATTTTACATTCTCACGAGCAAGCTGGAGAGATGCGGCTTCTCCTCATCTTCTCCTGCATTTGCTGTTATCACTATTTTTTATTTTTTAAAAACATTTGAGTTACGTAAAGCAACCAGCAGGCGACAAGACCTCCAGTATAGTCACTGTTGTTGTAACTGTCATACATCAAAACCAGAACTTGACACTGGTTTATCGCTGGGGTTTTTTGTTGCTGTTTTCCCCTTTTTTTCTTTTCTTTAACTCCCTCCTGGCCCAGCATATCACTGTTAATTAGACTATAGACATTACTCAGTTTCACTTTTAAAAATCTGCATTCATTTGTGCATGTGTTTGGGTTAATGCAGTTTTTTTTTTTTTTTTAAAGATTTTATTTATTTATTTGAAAGAGAGCAAGAGAGGGATCACAAGGGACAGGGAGAGGGAGAAGCAGACTCCCCACTGAGTGGGTAGCCTGATGCAGGTCTCAATCCTGGGAACCCAAGATCATGACCTGAGCCAACGGCAAATGCTTACCCAACTGAGCCACCCAGGCACCCTGGTTTAGTGCAGTTTTAACAGTGTATCAATTTCTTTAACCACCACCACAAACAAGATACAGAACAGTTCCATCACACACAAGAACTCCCTCCTACACCTTTTGGTATTTGCCTTCACTCTCTACCCGACCCCCAGTCTCTATCCCCTGGCAGCCACTTATCTGCTCTTCAATGTGTACAGTTTTGAGAAAGTTACATAAATGGAATCATATAGTATGTAACCTTTTTGTTTTTTGGTTTTTCTTCTTTAAGTTTTTTTTTTTCTTTTTAAAAAAATTCCAGTTAGTTAACATACAGTGTTATATTAGTTTCAGGTATATAATATAGAGATTCCAGGGTGCCTGGGTAGTTCAGTCTTTAAGCATCTGCCTTCTGCTCAGGTCATGAACCCAGGGTCCTGGGATGGAGTCCTGCATCAGGCTCCCTGTTCAGTGGGAAGCCTGCTTCTCCCTCTCCCACTCCCCTTGCTTGTGTTACTTCTCTCGCTATGTCTCTGTCAAATAAATAAATAAAATCTTTAAATCATCATCATCATCATCATCATCATATAGAGATTGCAGTATGTAATCTTTTGAGGGTTTTTTTTTTTTTTTTTTGAGGTTTATTTTTTTTCACCAAGCAAAATGTCTTTGAGTCTTAGGACAGCCCAAGTTGTTACAGGTATCAATAGCTCATTTCCTTTCATCACTGAATAGTATTGTATCATGTGGATATGTCAGTTTGTTCAGTCATCCACCTGTTGAAGGGCATTTTGGTTGGTTTCCAGTATTTTGCTCTAATAAACAAAGCTGCTATTAACATTCATATACAGGTTTTTATGTGCATACGTTTTCATTTTTCTGAGGTATATGCCCAAGAGTGAGACTGCTGGTTAATATGGGAAGTGTATGTTTAGTCTGGTAAGAAACCACCCAATGAATGAAGAGAGTGGCTGTACTATTTTACATTCTCACGAGCAAGCTGGAGAGATGCAGCTTCTCCTCATCTTCTCCTGCATTTGCTGTTATCACTATTTTTTATTTTTTAAAAACATTTGAGTTATGTAAAGCAACCAGCAGGCGACAAGACCTTCAGTACAGTCACTTTTAATGACACGTGAAAATACCATTAGACAACAATTACTTAGGGAAAAGTATTAGCGCTAATTCTTAGCAATCTGAAACCATCCTTCCCAATGACCACTGTTTTCTTCTTTTGTACACAAGCAACCTTGGAATCTCAGAGAGCCTATGGCACATACATAAAAATTACCTGCTTTAATGAGGGCTTTAACTGTACTTTAATTATAATGGTGCCAATTCTGGATCTGTATTTTTGCCTTCTTTGCTAGGAAGGAAGGCCTTCCCAAAAGAAATATTTGTATTTTGAATTACTGTTTGTGTCACAGTATTTCTTCTGCCCTATCACCACTAGTACTTGTATTCTGAGAGTCTTTCATGCTTAAGGTTTTTTTACATTTTGAATTTCATATTCTCCTAGCTATATTTGCTATAGTATATAAGCCATACTTATAATACGTATAGTATATAGCTAAACTTGCTTAGAGAGGCTTAGCATACCATGTCAAAATATATCAAATTGGAGCACCTGGGTGGCTCAGTGGTTTAAGCCTCTGCCTTCGCTCAGGTCATGATCTCGGGGTCCTGTGATCAAGCCCCGCATCAGGCTCTCTGCTCATCGGGGAGACTGCCTCCCCCTCTCTTCTCTCTGCCTGCCTCTCTGCCTACTTGTGATCTCTCTCTCTCTGTCAAGTAAATGGATAAAATCTTAAAAAAAAATAGAAAAGAAAAATGAATAGAAAATTATCAGAAACTAGAATAAAAATTCATTTAAAAAATATATCGGTTGGGGCGCCTGGGTGGCTCAGTGGGTTGAGCCGCTGCCTTCGACTCAGGTCATGATCTCGGGGTCCTGGGATCGAGTCCCGCATCGGGCTCTCTGCTCAGAGGGGAGCCTACTTCTCTCTCTCTCTGCCTGCCTCTCTGTCTACTTGTGATCTCTCTCTGTCAAATAAATAAATAAAATCTTAAAAAAATATATATATATCGGGATGCCTGGGTGGCTCAAATGGTTAAGTGTCTGCCTTCAGCTCGGGTCATGGTCCCAGGGTCCTAGGATTGAGTCCCGCATCGGGCTCTCTGCTCAGCGGAGTCTGCTTCTCCCTCTCCCTCTGCCTCTCCCCCTGCTTGTGTGCTCTCTCTGTCTCAAATGAATAACTAAAATATCTTAAAAAAATTTTTTTTAAGTATATCAAATTAACTTTTTATAGATATATTTTCTTCATTTCAGTGGGTAGATGGCCCTACTTTTATATACCACCTGATAACTATGATCCTGGCTTAATTTGATTAGTTCTGATTGGGAGGTAGGGAACAGAGAAGCTTGAACTCTAGAGTCGAAGGACTAAAATCTTTTCCTCAATTTAAAATTACACAAAAATTTCTATAACCTAACAAAAAACAGACATTAAAAAACAGGAATAATATTTTGTTTCATAATGTACATAATAAAATGTTGGCAAACGATTAATATTAGCATGTGAAAATAAGAATTCTGTAAGCCAGCCCCAAGTACTTGATTTCTTTTCTTTTTATTTATTTTCTTTAGAGATTTTATTTGACAGAGAGATAACAAGCAGGGGGAGTAGCAGGCAGGGGGAGAAAGAAAAGCAGGCTCCCCTCAGAGTGGGGGGAGCCCAATGTGGGACTCGGACCCTGGGATCATGATCTGAGCTGAAGACAGTTGCTAAACCAACTGAGCTCCCCAGGCACCCCCAAGAACATGATTTCTATTAAACCCATTACCTCTGGGCGCCTAGGTGGCTCAGTGGGTTATGCCTCTGCCTTCAGCTCAGGTGATGATCTCAGGGTCCTGGGATCGAGCCCCACATCGGGCTCTCTGCTCAGCAGGGAGCCTGCTTCCCCCCCTCTCTCTGCCTGCCTCTCTGCCTATTTGTGATCTCTCTCTCTGTCAAATAAGTAAAATCTTAAAAAAAAAAAATCCAATACCTCTATTACTAAACTTCTGGTTAGGTGCTTCCACCCAGTACCATCTGTCTTTATATCAAGGCTTTGAAATAAGATACTTTTAAAAATTATTACTGTGAAAAAAAAATTATTACTGTGGTGACATTTATAGATATACAACAACAGGAAGAAAGATCATTCTGTATCATTTTGGAAGCTTACCTCTCTGTAGCACTTTTCTACGATTTCATAACTGGCATTACCCCACACCGTTATGTGTTCTCGTCTGTATTGCTTCACCAACTCTGAAACCTGCATGTGAAAAATGCAAAAGTTTATGCATATGCCTACTGGGAAATCCGCTTATGTTACTTCACTTAAAAAATGGATTACAACTGACTATCTGCCAGTGAATAATATCAACTTTGGGAAGAACTGATATGTGAATTCAGATTATTTTATAAAATATAAGCAATTACATACATCTTACCATTCTGTGATTTATCTAATAGAATGCAACTATTTAGTCATTTGATATAAACTAACTGCAAGGGAAGCAAGTAAATTTGAAGAAGTTAATTATACCCATGCCAGAACAACGGGTTCACAGGAGCTCAGTTTTATCTGGGACAGGACAGCTTGCTCTGAAAATAGACCTTCCAACAGTAAAGTGGTATTTTCTCCCAGGGCATTATTTAAAACAATATGGATCCCTAGAGTATCACATTTCCTTGAACGTTATCAGTTTATGAAGTCACTTACTGTAGCCTTACTTAGTTTGTGAAATCTGATAGAACACAGCCAGAGGAGGGACTGGCTCACATACCTTTTTTATCAGCACATTGTTGTTGACCTTGATATCGATGTTAATGGGAGTGTTAGGAAAAGCCTCAAAAACTTCCTTCAGTAATGGAATTCGGTTATCTTTTCCTTCACATTGGCATGCTGAGAAAGCAAGATTTGTAAAAGTATTTTTAAAAGATAACATTCCATTTTTTTGAGGATTGGGAGAAAAAAAGATAAAGTACTGTTTTCACAATAGGATGTATTTATATAGGACATGTACAAAAGGATGAAAAGTAAGAAAAAGAGGAAAATCATCTAAAATTCAACAACTTAGACATAACCATTGTGATCATTTAGTATACTTTCTCTAGTATTTTTTTCCAATGCATAATTTAATAGTTACAGTGTAGCTATAGATCTTAACCTGATCTTTTTACAGAAGTAAAAAAGAAATAATGCATATTAATACACTTAGAATTTAGAATTATGATTTAAAGTTTTTTTTCATTAAACTTTTTGAGATTCATTTGGAGTTATAAGAAAAATACAGAGATTTATGCACCTTTTACCCAGATTCCCTGATAACCTCTTGTAAAACTATAGTACAATATCATAACCATGACATTGATATTATTATAATCCACCAATCTTATTCTTTTTTTTTTTTAATATTTTATTTATTTATTTGACAGAGAGAAATCACAAGTAGATGGAGAGGCAGGCAGAGAGAGAGAGAGAGAGGGAAGCGGGCTCTCTGCTCAGCAGGGAGCCCGATGCGGGACTCGATCCCAGGACCCTGAGATCATGACCTGAGCCGAAGGCAGCGGCTTAACCCACTGAGCCACCCAGGCGCCCCACCAATCTTATTCTATAATTATTTTAAATGGTTTTAAAATGCTCCATTATGCGACAATTTAATTATTTTAATTTAACCATTCCCCCAGAAAGGTAACAGAGTTTGCCATTCCAAAATACGCCACTTTGGCATAAGGATTATTTTTAACTAAAGACAACTGAGATGAAGCAGATACAAAAGAAGCCCTCTGCCCTTTCCCATTTGCTGAGAAACAGGACTTAAATTTGTACAGAACATAAATCACCAACTTTAGGCCCTTATCAGCACCACAGAATGCTGCATAACAAACTATTGACTAACCTTTATCTTCCATTATTCACCCATATACTTAACCTTCCCACAATTTGCTACCCTAAAAATTCAAAATCCTTATTTGTCTTGTCAATTCTCTGAAAATGTATTGGATATTTTTGTTAAGATGCTAGGAGCACCTGTGTGGCTCAGCGGGTTAATCGGTTAACTGTTTGCTTTGGGCTCAGGTCATGATCCCAGTGTCCTGGGATAGAGCCCTGCCTCAGGCTCCCTGCTAAGCACCCCACTCCCCCTGCTTGTGCTCTCTCCTCTCTCAATCTCTCTCTCTGTCAGTTAAATAAATAAAATCTTAAAAAAAAAAAAAAAAGATGCTATATAAACTCAAGTTCTAGCCAGCCTTTGAGTTACTCATCCCTGAGTTTCTGCCATGATAAGTATATTAATAAATTTGTTTTTTTGTCTTGTTAATCTCTTTTGTTACAAATCCTTCTAGAGGGTAGGAGAGAAAAAAGGTCCCCTACATTCTACTAGTGGATACTGAGGTTGTTTGGGAAGTTGTACTATAATATCACTATTGAAAATTTTCAGAGATTGAGAATATGTATGTTAGGACAAGGGAAATACATGCTAATTCAGGAATGTGTTAAAGAATTGTATCAGTGTAGCTATTCAAAGAAAACTGAGTCAAAAAAAAATTAGAAGAGGATTTTTAAACACTTTTTTACCTTTCCTGACAGTTATTTTCTTTGTTCTTTCCCTAATCTCTTTTGCCTTGAATCATTTACATAATATATATATGCATGCTATATAAGTATCATAAAATTTGTCCTTCCATCCAAAACTTCGATCGCACTTCTATACGAGTAACAAAATGATAACAGATCCTTTATTTCATCTTCATTGTACAAAGTGTACCAATGAAGTAAATTAAATCCATGTCAAAAAATTATTTTTAGTAAAGGCTCATATGAAAAAGGAGCATGTAAATGAGGGAAAAAAGGAAAAATGGATTACTGTTTTGTCTGTTCTATATTCCATTCCTATTGCCTTTTTACTACCCTTTGTAATTCAGATGGGCTCTGGATCACTTGACCAAACACTCCATCATTTGGCTCTGTCTCCTCGGCCCCAAAGAGAACACATGGACCTTAAGCATAACACTGTGAACGTGAGAAGAGGTCTTCTGAAATCCTCAGCAGAATGCATCATGTACTTTTGATGTTGGCAGAGTCCATCTTTATGTGTAGAAGGTGTGCCTGAGAACAAAGCTAACAAAAATGAAACCAGACCAAGAAACCGAGATACAGACTAATTACTGCTTAAGCAATATGTTCAATGTCTGAAGGTATAGAACCTCTAAGCTTTTTAGTTAGGAGAACCAAATTCTTTTTTTTTTAACCATATTCTTTTAAAAATTTCTTTTGAACTATCTTGATGTGGATTTCTAGCACTTATAATAACCGAGTTTAGAGTTTACCAAATTGAATGGTAAAAATTCTGTTAATATATAAAAATTTAGCTTGTATTTACCTACCCAGAACCCCTTCTTCCCTTGGAATACTGCATCTCCTTTATTCCATGTTGTTTTGATTGGGTTCTCAAAAACAGGACCCACTCCCCCTTTGTTCTCATGGGCAAGAGTATGACCTAGGTCTGGTTTATCATAATAGCCTATTTCTTTGTCCACAGTGACTATCTCAAGGATGGACACATGAGCCATGCCAGGCCAATCAGTGTCTTTCTCTAGAACTTTCCCCTGAAGCTCAAAGGGAGGATTGCTTTTTTTGTTGCTGTTTTTTAAAGATTTTATTTATTTATTTATTTGATAGACAGAGATCACAAGTAGGCAGAGAAGCAGGCAGAGAGAGAGGAGGAAGCAGGCTCACTGCTGAGCAGAGAGCTGGATGCGGGGCTCGATCCCAGGACCCTGGGATCATGACCTGAGCCGAAGGCAGAGGCTTTAACCACTGAGCCATCCAGGTACCCCGAGGATTGCTTTTTACCATTGGGTCAATGTGTGGGCAAGATATGAATGAATTGTCAGTGATTATGTTCCCTGCCTCAAGGACAAAATCCATCTACACTGGAAGAAGGTAAGACCCAAGATAAGCAGAACCATAGAATGACTCGACAAGTCCCCTTTGTGCCCTGGGATTCAATAATGTTTAACATCAAATCCACCACTATTATAGACAGTTAATGATAAAATAAATCTCTGTTGTTTCTTTTTTCCCTTAAGCTGGTGTAAACTCATTTCTTTTATGATCTAAAAGGTCTGCACTGTTTCAGATGGTAGCCATTAGCCACATAGGGCTATTTAGATTAAAATTAAATAAAACTAAAAATTCAGTCCCTGCGGTGGACTAGCCACATTTTAAGTGCTCAACAGTCACATGTGATTATTGGCTACTGTAACTGACAGTGCAAATACAGAACATTTCTACCACCACACTCCATTTAAACAGTGCTATTTTAGTTAAGTCAAAATTTTGTTAGCTTGTTAAGTGTGGAAAAATTAGTTTGGCAGTCGAAAGAATTGCCACGGGTGATAGCTATTCACAACCAGGTTAAGATGTTTGCAAGGATCAACTTAGAAAAAAGTCAAACAGATAAAACTAACGTTGGAACATTATACGAGAAGAAGAAGGTTGCATCTAATAGTGGGAGAAACAAGGAAATTAAAGTTATGTTAATAACTCAGAAAAAAAAAAAAGCCCATTCTAAAAGTGATGTTAAGATATATACAATAGTGGGGCGCCTGGGTGGCTCAGTGGGTTAGGCCGCTGCCTTCGGCTCAGGTCATGATCTCAGGGTCCTGGGATCGGGTCCCGCATCGGGTTCTCTGCTCAGTGGGGAGCCTGCTTCCTCCTATCTCTGCCTGTCTCTCTGCCTACTTGTGATCTCTCTCTCTGTCAAATAAATAAATAAAATCTTAAAAAAAAAAAAAAAAAGATATATACAATAGATGCCTCAGCCAGCAAGAGTGTAGAAAATGAGCCGGGGAAAGAAGTTTGTCTCCAGTATAGTTCTGGGCAGAAGAGAACCACCTAGGAAATACTACAGAAAGAGAGAGAGGAAAACAAGAGTGACAGGCAAAACAAAAAAAGAACAGAGTGATAGTGCCGTAAGATGTGCTGGGTGATGGAATGAGTGAAATGGCCTCTAAAAACATGCTGGAACTTGAAAACTGACCATTCTGACCAACTCTAGATTACCCAAATTATGTATCTTTCATGAAAAAAAGGCTATTTTCAAGGAAGCAGGATAGGTAATAACAAACCCTTTGGCTAACACCTTTTTATATTCTTTCTTTATATTTATTTTTTAATGTAGCCTGTGGCACATCAAAGCACCTTAAAAAAAAATTACTTCTTCAGTAAAATTATGAACCACCAAGAAAGCAAGAGGCCTAAAATCTGTATTCCTCTGAGAGTTGGTAGTCTCTCTCTCTCTCTACAGTACTTAAAAGTAAGCAACAGTTCGTTCTGAGCAGGGGAGTAAGACCAAACAAACAAAAAAGGAGGAGGGACAACTATCTGCCTGAGTCAAGTTTTTATAATACAGTATCTTAGCCTATTTCAAATGCAGTAAACTTCACATTTGAGGCAGAGTCTTAAGTTAATTGTGATGAACTGAATGCAATATGAACAAAAAATTAATTCTTTTTATAGGTGTCTAAAGCTTGAGAGTACATGGCAGTGCTATTAATGAGGCATATAAAGAGACTCTTTAGGGGAGCCTGGCTGGCTCAGACAGTAGAGCATGTGACTCTAGATCTCAGGGTCATGAGTTCAAGCCCCATGTTGGGCAAGGAGCCTACTTAATTTAAAAAAAAAAAAAAGAGAGAGAGAAAGACTCTTTGGAAGGAGAAGCAGCGTGGCACAGCTGAACACTGGCCTGGTTAGAAGGAGACCTAATTTCAAGTCCTAGCTCTGTCATTTATTTGCTGTATGACCTTAATCAAGTTAATTTACATCTTTAGGCCTCAGTTTCCTTATCTAAAACAGGAAGAAATAGAATTATATGGTCTCAAAGGTCATTGCATATTCATAAATTTTATGACTTTATGACAAAAGGTATATAAATAAAAACTTCAAAAAAGGAAGTATAAAATCTGGAAAAGAATTAGAATAAATTTCTTCCTCAAAGAAACTTTTTAATCTTTGTGAGGCTCTGGCTTTGCTCTGCAAGGGGAAAAATTAAACAAAATAGAATGAAACCCCCCCCAAATAAAAAAGAACCTTGACTTATGAAGTATTTTAACTTTCACAAATCCATAATTGACATAAATATATAATAGCTTGGCAAATATAATCCTGTTAATCACAAGAATGAAAAAAATGTTTCTGCAAACCAACACAGCTTAATGATACTTATCTGAAAAGTAACATCAAACAATGTTTAGATCTAAACATCCTTTAGAAATAGCTAATTTAAACAATTTTCTGATTCTTATTTGGCTTTCTTATATTTTCCAGTCAAGGAGAAATTATAAATTTTAAACCTAGTACACAGAGCAGTTAACAGTTCTTTAGGTCTTGACATTTAACCAAGGTTTTAACCATATTCAAAGCATACCACACCAAGGTCCATAACATGTAACATCTTGTAGTTTTACTAAGTTACAATTTGAATCATTCAAAACACGAGGCTGAATTGCGACAGCGTGGGGCTCTACCTGCTTAGCAACCTGCATCTCCAGCTGATGTATTTTCCATCCTAACATGTTCCATTCTAACAAATCCAAAAAACTGGGCCAAGGAACATGTTCCTTTGTGAGAAATATTCCTTCACAAGACAGAAAACTGCTATGCTGATGATTAAAAAGTGATGGTGACCAGGAAATGGGTGGTTTATCTGAGTAATAGAATTCTCTCTAATAATTTAAGATAGGGAGCAGTGAAATGACATAAAATCAAATGGTATAGAATCAGTAAGGATCTGAAAGGGGGTTTTTTCAGTATCTTTTCATTTTTTTTAACTTATGATGGATTATTACTACAAATTATAGTAATCATCTAGAATTTGAAGCTTCAGAAGTGCAAAGTAGCCCTAATAATATCTGGGTTTCTTGTAATTAGTATTCAGGCTTAAATTAACTGCACATAAATTTAAATAGAGCAAGCCAGTGAAATCTCTAGCCTTCATCTCAGGGTCAAGATTTCAGATTTGTAGGTCTGAGAGAGTAAGTATTGAGGGCAGTACTTTTAGCTGGAACTTACTATCAGAAGAAAACACACATGTATATCTAATTCTCAGTGTAAATGAATACACTTTAATGTAAATATGTAAGCTACAAATGGGAAATATTACCTCTTTGAAATGTGACATCCAGTTTGCCAAGGTAAGGTGGGAGTTCCTTTAAAAGATATGATTAAAAAAAGTTAGCTCTCAAGAATTTAAAAATATTTTAGTGTCTTACATTGAGACAAAGATTTTCTTCTTCAAAAAATAAAAGAAAAAAAATTACCTATGTTTACATAGGGCACACTTTAGCTGAACATCCCGAACAGCAAATTAACCAGGTAATTACTTACTTTCACAACTTACAAGAAAAGAAATCTGTACTATTTAATGTGGACCTTTTCTCAATAATAAATATTTAGTGGCGCCTGGGTGCTCAGTCGTTAAGCATCTCCTTCGGCTCAGGTCATGATCCCAGGGTCCTAGTATCAAGCCCTGCATTGGGCTCCCTGCTCAGCAGAGAGCCCGCTTCTCCCTCTCTCACTCTCCCTGCTTGTGTTCCCTCTCTCACTGTGTGTCTCTCTCTCTCAAATAAATAAAATCTTTAAAATAATAATAATAAATTTCAATATCTCAGGAGACAAGTGTCAAGAATAGACAATTTTTAAAAATGACTAACATACAGAAAAATCTTTAACTCACAAATAATCGAATAAATACTAACTGAAACTTTAAATTTAGGAAATTTTTGTTATAGTTTAATACCCTATAATGGTAAGGGTACAGCAAAATGGGAATTCCTCTAATACCACATTCTAGCACTTTTAAAGAAATTTTTACTTTATTTTATCTTTAAGTAATCTCTGAGACCAATGTGGGTCTTGAACTCACAACCTTGAGATCAAGAGTTGCATGCTCTACCAACTGAGCCAGCCAGGTGCCCTAGATTTTGGAACTCTTAAACACTTTAAGAAAGCAAGCTGGACAGGTGCCTGGGTGGCTCAGTTGGTTAGGCCGCTGCCTTTGGCTCAGGTCATGATCTCAGGGTCCTGGGATCAAGTCCTGCATCAGGCTCTCTGCTCAGCTTCCCTCTCTCTCTCTGCCTGCCTCTCTGCCTACTTGTGATCTCTCTCTGTAAAATAAATAAATAAAATCTTAAAGAAAGAAAGAAAGCTGGCAATAACAATTATCTTTTCTTTTTTTTTTTAAGATTTCATTTATTTAGTTGACAAACTGAGTTCAGAAGTAGGCAGAGAGGCAGGCAGAGAAAGAGTGGGAAGCAGGCTCCCCACTGAGCAGAGAGCCTGATGCGGGGCTCGAACCCAGGACCCTGAGATCATGACTTGAGCCAAAGGCAGAGGCTTACCCACTGAGCCACCAAGGCACCCCAACAATTTTCAATATAAAGAAACTAAAATATTCCCAATCTTTTACCCAATAATTTCCCTGCTGGGAGTTTATTTAGGGAAATAATTTTAAAAACAGAGATAACTGGTGCTTGCTTTGGCACCACGTATACTAAAAAAAGAGATAATTTTATTTTTATATAGACACTTTCAATAAATATAAATATATTTATATACATGTCTTCATAAATATATATCTTTTAAAAACTCTATATAAAGCATATAAATATAGAGAAACCTTTATCTTTACACATGAAGGTGTTCAGTGCAGTGTTATCTCTAATGGTGAAAACGTAAAACTAATTTAAATGCCAAACAACAGAGAAAGAATGGTTAAAAATTCCTCTATATCCACTCAATGGAATAATTGCAGTCACTTGAAATGTTTATGAAAAATAAGCATGGGATCTGAAAGGGCTAAATGCCACCAATTCCAAATACATGACATTCTGGAAAAGGTAAAACTATGGAGACAATAAAAAGATCAGTGGTTGCCAGGGGTTAGGTTGGGGGGGAGGATGAACAGGCAGAACACAGGATTTTTAGGGCAGTAAAACTATTATGTACGACACTACAATAGTTGATACACCATTATACGATAAAACCGACATGTCATCCTATGTTAAGAATAAACCTTAATGTTAACTATGGATTTTGAGGTGATAATGAGCGTCACTGTAGGTTCATAGATTGTACCAAATATACCACTCTGGTTAAGGATGTTGAAGGAAGAGTGGGGGGCCTAGACCTGTGCAGGGTCAGAAGCTATGTGGGAACTCTGTACTTTCTGCTCAATTCCACTGTGAACCAATAACTGCTCTAAAAACTAAAGTCTATTAAAAAAAAAAAGAAAAAGAAAAAGCGGGAAGCCTGGGTGGCTCAGGTGGTTGAGCATCTCATTCTTGGTTTCGGCTCAGGTCATGATCTCAGGGTCCTGGGATCAAGCCCCATGTTGGATCCACAGGGAGTCTGCTTGAGGATTCACTCTTCCTCTACCCCTCTCCCTGCTTTCACTCTCTCTCTAAAATAAATAAATCTTAAAAAAAAAAAAAAAAGAAAAGGGGCGCGTGGGTAGCTCAGTGAGTTGAAGCCTCTGCCTTCGGCTCAGGTCAAGATCTCGGGGTCCTGGATCGAGCCCCATGTCGGGCTCTCTGCTCAGCGGGGAGCCTGCTTCCTCCTCTCTCTCTTTCTCTCTACCTGCCTCTCTGCCTACTTGTGACCTCTATCTGTCAAATAAATAAATAAATAAATAAATAAATAAATAAATAAATAAATCTTTATAAAAAAAAAAGAAAAGAAAGAAAAGCCTGCGGTGTCTGGGTGGCTCAATCATTAAGTGTCTGCCTTCACCTCAGGTCATGGTCCCAGGGTCCTGGGATTGAGCACTGCTGAGCAGGAAGACTGCTTCTCCCTCTCACCCTCCCCCTGCCTGTGTTCCCTCTCTTGCTGTCTCTCTCTCTGTCAAATAAATAAATAAAATATTTTTAAAAAAATTAACTTTAAAAAAAATAAATTTTTAAAAAAGCATGGAAAAATGTGTATCATGCCATAATGTTAAAGTGTTCAAAAACACAATATCTATAATATACAGTAGGACCACTACCAGGCAAAGAACATACAGGGTATACATACAGATGGTATTGTTAATATAAGTTTACTTTATGTGGTAAAATAAAGCATTATTTTCCATCCACTTATCAGTCTCTAATATAATGGCAAGTAAACTACTAAAAATCAGATTTCCTATTCTTGAAGACTAAAACTAATTCATACATTCAATCTGAACCAAATAAATTGTAGTATACGTCAAGCAAGTTGAAATCCAGTAGTTTCACATTTGAGGACTTTGGTAATCTTGTTAAAATACTTATAAAAATAACTCTCCAAAGATGTATCCACAGATTTCTGTAGTGAGTATAAATCCTCCCTGGAAGTTAGAATAGTTTTTATCATTTCCTCTGGCATTCATTATTTAATCACTATCATTTACTGAGGCACTATCTGGCATTCTTTGTTTTTAAAAATCCTACGGGCCCTAATATCTACTAGATATTAGTTTATCATGCATTTTTACTTACACAGTACTTGAGATCAGAGATGTTTACATTGACCCCAGTTGACCTCTTTAAATTCTCATCATGAGACACTACAACTTGCTCATCTTTTGTGATATGGCAGTCCAATTCCAGCATATCAGTTCCAATTGTAACTGCACTGAAGAAATGCAGAGAAGAATAATGACATTAGAAAGTTAAGTAAACTTTATTTACATTATATGCACTAGGTGTAAAAATTAGAGGAGTTACAAATCAAATAGCAAAACATCTCATAACCCTAAAATTTCTCTACATTGTCATCTGTTATGATTTATTGATGTCATATTCTAGAGTAAACACAGATTAAGAGAATCATGTTGCCTCTTTCCATAACCAGCTCTCCATATCCAAAGTCTGTAACAGAGACACTTCTTCCCAAGACCATGAGCTGAAGTGTGGAAGGGGTCTCAAACTGAACTGAGCAGGGATCAAAAGATACATGGGTGCCGTGAACCTAAATTCCTTGAGTCCTCTGAGAGCAAGGCCATGGCTCAGAAAAGCTCCACAGTCAATGGCAAAAACCCACCCTATGGTGACCTGGCCTGCAGGGTGACAAGCTGCAGAGTCACTATGACCATCAGAGAAAAGAGATTTACCAAGAAAAGTGATGAAGCCAGGGAGATGCCTTCCACTCTGGATTTGGAGCTACCATGCTGGGCCCTGCAGAACCCCCCGCACTGTCTCCTTCACCCATAGAAGACTACAGAATCTAAGTGGGCTTATAGAGCACTCCAGCAAAGTTGGGATGTCTCTGAAGACTGTCTTGGAACATTTTTGTTCTTTCTTTCCTCTCAATCACTGCTGAGTGGTGTTTTTCTTCACTTATGCACTTAGAGAAATCTTTGGTTTTTCAAGTCAAGTCTCTGAAGTATGTCCACATTTGATCTTTAATTTGTGTCATTCTATAGAACGCTGTCAGTTGTATTTGAATTTAAAAAAAATTGCAGCCAACCTAATATAATGGATAGGATACTGGATCAGAAGATGGGCGCCTGGGTGGCTCAGTGGGTTAAGCCACTGCCTTCGGCTCAGGTCATGATCTCAGGGTCCTGGGATCGAGTCCCGCATCGGGCTCTCTGCTCAGCAGGGAGCCTGCTTCCCTCTCTCTCTCTCTCTCTGCCTGCCTCTCCATCTACTTGTGATTTCTCTCTGCCAAATAAATAAATAAAATCTTTAAAAAAAAAAAGTTAAAAAGGTCTGGATGCCAGTTCCTGCTTTGCTATGAACTTGCTATATAACTATCAAGTAAACGCCTTTCTCTAGGCCTACATTTTCACATTTATAAAATGATAGGATTAAAGAACAAGAAATTGGTGCCAGCCTTTGTCACTTTAATTCAACACAGGATTAGAAATTCTAGCCAGAAAAAATAAAATAAAATAAAATTTAAAAAAAGACAAAAAGAAATCCCAGCCAGAGCAATTAAGTAAGAAAAAAAAAGGAGCTGGGCATCCAAATTGGAAAGGAAGAAGTAAAATTATCTCTGATCAATATGATCTTGTATGTAAAAATATTAAAGATTCTACACACAAAACTGCTAGAATTAATAAACTCACTAAAGTCGCAGAATACAAAAATCAAAACCTGGGGTACCTGGGTGGCTCAGTTGGTTAGGCGTCTGCCTTTGGCTCATGTCATGATCTTGGGATCCTGGGATTGAGCCCTACACTGGGCTCCCTCCTCAGCAGGGAGTCTGCTTCTCCCTCTCTCTCTCTGTCACTCACCCCACCCCCACTTGTGCTCTCTCTCTCAAATAAATAAAATCTTTTTAAAAAATCAACACATGGGGGTACCTGGGTGGCTCAGTGGGTTAAGCCTCTGCCTTTGGCTCAGATCATGATCTCAGGGTCCTGGGACTGAGCCCCACATTGGGCTCTATGCTCAGCGGGGAGCCTGCTTCCCCCTCTCTGTCTGCCTGCCTCTTTGCCTACTTGTGATCTCTCTCTCTGTCAAATAAAGTCTTTCAAAAAAAAAAACAACACACAAAAGTCAGTTACATTTCTATACATTAACAGCGAATGATGTGAAAAGGAAATCATAAAACAATCCATTTGTAATAGCATCAAAAAAATAAAAAGACTGGGGTGCTTGCATGGCTCAGTCAGTCAAGTGTCCGACTCTTGATTTCAGCTCAGGACATGATCTTAGGGTTATGAGATTGAGCCCCACATCGGACTCTGTGTGGGGCATGGAACCTGCTTAAGATTCTCTCTTTTCCTCTCTCTCTCCCCCCGACCCTAAAAAACAAAAACAAAAACAAAAACAAAAAAAACTTAGGAATTAGCCAAGGAAGTAAGAGACTTGTACAATGAAAGCTGTAAAACATTGCTGAAAGAAATTAAAGGAGATATATATATATAAATGGAAAGACATCCCATATTCATGGATTAGAATACTTAATATTAAGATACATGGATCTATACATTCAGTGCAACTCTTATCAAAATCCCAATGATTTTGCAAAAACTTTTTTTGCAAAAATAGAAAATTTTTCCATTCTAAAATGCCTGAGGAGCATTTAGCTGGCTCAGTTGGAAGAGCATGTGACTTTTGAAAGTGGGGTTGTGAGTTTGAGCCCCATGTTAGTAAAAGAAAAAACTGTGAAATGCATATGAAATCTCAGGGAAACCCAAAGAGTAAAAATAATCTTGAAAAAGAAGAGGGGTGCCTGGGTGGCTCAGTTGGTTGAGCAGATGCCTTTGGCTCAGTCCTGGGATCAAGTCTTGCATTGGGCTGCTTGCTCAGCAGGGAGCCTGCTTCTCCCTCTGCCTGCTGCTCCCCTGCTTGTGCTCTATCAAATAAATAAATAAAATCTTTAAAAAAAAAAAAAGAAGAACAGAGTTGGAAGACTCACACTTCCTGATTTCAGTACCTACTACAAAGCTACAGTAATCAAAGCAATATGGTGCTGGCATAAAGACAAACATATAAATCAATGAAATAGAGTCCAGATATAAGCCCTCTTATATATTGTCAAATGATTTTCAACCATTCAATGGGGAAAGGGCAATCTCTTCAACAAATGGTGCTGAGAAAACTGGATACCCACATGTAGAAGAATGAAGTTGGATCCTTCACTAACACCATATCAAAAAATAAACCCAAAATTGATCAAAGACCTAATCATAACACCTAAAATGAAAAACCTCTTAAAAGACAACATACAGGAAAAGCTTCCCTACACTGGATTTGGCACGACTTCTTGGCTATGACACCAAAAGCACAGGCAACAAAAGAAAAAAAAAGACAAATTGTACTTCATCAAAATTAAGAACTTTGTGCACCAAGGAGCTCTATCAACAAAGTAAAAAGGTAGCCCACACAAACCATCAGAGACTCTTAATCATAGGAAACAAACTGAGGGTTCCTGGAGGGGTGTGGGTGAGGGGATGGGGCAAATGGGAGATGGACATTAAGGAAGGTATGTGATGGGGCACCTGGGTGGCTCAGTGGGTTAAAGCCTCTGCCTTCGGCTCAGGTCATGATCCCAGGGTCCTGGGATAGAGCCCCGCATCGGGCTCTCTGCTCAGCAGGGAACCTGCTTCCCCCTCTCTCTCTCTGCCTGCCTCTCTGCCTACTTGTGATCTCTGTCAAATAAATAAATAAATATTAAAAAAAAAAAAAAAAGGAAGGCATGTGATGTAATGGACACTGGGTACTATACAAGACTGATAAATCACTGAACTCTATCTCTGAAGCTAATAGTACATCATACATTAATTAATTGAATTTTAAAAAGTGAAAAAAAAAAGTAGCCTACAGAATGGGAGAAAATACATGCAAATCATCTATGTGATAAAGGATTAATAGCCACAGTATATAAAGAACTCCTAAACCTCAACAACAATGTAACCTGATTCAAAAATGGGGAAAGTACTTGAATAGACATTTCTCCAAAGAAGACATGCCAATAAGCACATGGAAAGATCACTAATCATTAGTGAAATCCTGTCAAAACCACAATAAGAGGGGCAACTGGCTAGCTCAGCTGGAAGACTGTGCAAATCTTGATCTCAGGGTTGTTAAGTTTGAGCCCCACAATGGGTGTAGAGATTACTTAAAATAAATCAATAAATAAACAAACTTTTTGAAAAAAAAAACACAATTAGTTTTTTGGGGGGTGGCTATTATTAAAAAGAGAAGGAAGGAAGAAAAGAGAAAAAAAATAGTATTGGCCAGGATGTGGAGATATTGGAACCCTTATATATTGTTGGTGGGAATATAAAATGGCAGTTTCTCAAGAAAATTAAACATTGATTTACCATATGATCCAGCAATTCCACTTCTAGGTATACACAGAAAAGATTTGAAAGAAGGGAGTTAAAGAAATATTTATACGACCATATTCATAGAAGAATTGTTCATAACAGCCAAAAGTAGAAGCAACTTAACTGTCTATCAACTAATGAATAGATAAACAAAATATGGTATATACCTAAAAAGAAATATTATTCAGCCTTAAAAAGGAAAGGAATTCTGGGGAGCCTGACTATCTGCCTCAGTTGGTAGAGTATGTGACTCTTGATCTCGGAGTTGTACGTTTGAGGCCCATGTTGGGTGGAGAGATTACTTAAAAAATAAAAAAATCTTTAAAAAAAAGAAAGAGGAAGGGAATTTTGGTATATGCCACAACGTGAGTGAGCAAATCTTTAAAACATTATGCTAGGTGAAAAAAGCCAAAAACAAAAATATAAATATTTAATGTTTCCACACTTATTTAAATGTACCTAAAATAGATTAATAGAAATAAAAGTAGAATGGTGGTCACCAGAGCCTGGTGGGGAGGGAGTTAGGGAATTATTACTGAATGGGTCCAGAGTTTTGGTATGGAAAAAAGTTCTGGAGATGAATAGTGGTGATAGTTCCATAACAACGGGATTGTATTTAAGGACACTGAACTGTACACTTAAAAACAGTTAAAATGGGGGGCGCCTGGGTGGCTCAGTGGGTTAAGCCGCTGCCTTCGGCTCAGGTCATGATCTCAGGGTCCTGGGATCGAGTCCCGCATCGGGCTCTCTGCTCAGCAGGGAGTCTGCTTCCTCCTCTCTCTCTCTCTGCCTGCCTCTCTGCCTACTTGTGATCTCTCTCTGTCGAATAAATAAATAAAATCTTTAAAAAAAAAAAACAACAGTTAAAATGGTAAGTTTTATTTTATGTATATTTTATTGTGATAAAATAAAATTTTAACTTAAAAAAAAAAGAAAAAAATTGAAAGGATTAGATCAGACAATCTCTAAGCTTCCTTTCACAGTCGAGATCCTATGACTTTTACAAAGGGATTATCACAGTGGTTAAGGAGTACAAACACTGCACGAAAAAGGGTAAATATGTGAGGTGATGGGTATGTTAATTACCTTGATGGTGAGAATCCTTTCACAATGTATACACATATCAAATCATCACATTTTATATGAAATATAATTTGTCAGTTATACCTCAAGAAAGTTGGGGGATAAAGAGCACAGACACTGGCTCCACCACTTACTTGGGCAAGTTATTTAGCTTCTTCACGCTTCAGTTTCCTTACTTGCAAAACAGTGATGATAATATCAGCTCTCTATACCTCCTCCCCACTTTGCACCTTACACCCCAAACACCCCCACACTTTCAATACTCTTCTGCCTGAAATGTCTTTTGCAAGAAAAACACTATACAGTAAAATAACAGATGCACATCTGAACAGGCACTTCACAGATGAGGATTTCCAAATGGCCAGTAAGTGTATGAATAGATGTTCAACATCAAAATTCAACAGGGAAATGTAAATTAAAACCACAATGAGATAGCACTACATAGCCACAACAGTGGCTAAAATTAAAAGGACTGACAACAAAGTAGAAAGACAGTGGAGGACTGGAACTCTATATAGAGTACAATCATTTTAGAAGGTATAAATGTAGACCTACTCTATGATCCTGCATTTCCACTTCTGCTAAGTATATATCTGAGAGGAATTAATGCATTTGGCTGTTAAAAAACAAATAACAGGGACACCTGGGTGGCTACCTCGGTTAAGCGTCTACCTTCAGCTCAGGTCATGATCCCAGGATTCTTGGATCAAGTTCTGCATCAGGCTCCCTGCCCAGGGGAGAGTTGGCTTCTCCCTCTCCCTTTGCCTCCTGCTCCCCCTGCTGATGCTCTCTTTCTCACTTACTCACCTTCTCGCTCTCAAATAAATAAATAAAATCTTTAAAAAAACCTAACATTATTTCACACATCATGGATAAATCTTACAGATACAAAATGAAGAAAGAAAAGCCAGAGACAAAAGTATAAATACGGTATGATCACACTTATGTTATCGAGAACAAGCAAAATCAAATCATCATAATAGAAATTAGAATAATGGCCTTCTAGGGGCAAGTAATGAAATCTTTAAAAAAAAAAAAGTGGTAGAAATGTTCTACATCTTTATATAAGTGAGGGTTACAAAGATATATACATTATGTTTATATTTACTGGGCTATATACTTAGATTGTGCATTTTATGGAATATATAGTATGGAATGTATATAACAGTAACAGGTTTTTAAAAGTTTTTCTTCCCTTATCTGCTCTTTTTTTTTTAAAGGTATATAGATATATATATTTTTAAGATTTTATTTATTTATTTGACAGACAGAGATCACAAGCAGGCAGAGAGGCAGGCAGAGAGAGAGGGGGAAGCAGGCTCCCCGCTGAGCAGAGAGCCCGATGTGGGGCTTCATCCCAGGACCCTGAGACCATGACCTGAGCGGAAGGCAGAGGCCTTAACCCACTGAGCCACCCAGGCGCCCCTTATCTGCTAACTCTTAACTCATCCTTCAGGTCTAAGCTTAGAAACCACTTCGGGATATCTTTCCCAATCCCCCCAGATTAGATGGGGTCACTAGTTTACATACTGCTAAATTGCCAGGACTTCCTGTAGCACCCTGTGTTTATTCTTTTTTTTTTTTTTTAAAGATTTTATTTATTCGATAGATCACAAGTAGGCAGAGAGGCAGGCAGAGAGAGAGGAGGAAGCAGGCTCCCTGCTGAGCAGAGAACCCGATGTGGGGCTCGATCCCAGGACCCTGAGATCATGACCTGAGCCTAAGGCAGCGGCTTAACCCACTGAGCCACCCAGGCGCCCCCCCTGTGTTTATTCTGTCATAGTATTTACCACACTGTTTTGAACCTATCTATTTATCTCCCCTTGCCCAGTGAGACAGGAGTTCTTTAAGTAAAGGGTTTGTGGGCGATGACTGGTTTACTCTTACATTCCTAGTGCCCAAGCACAGGACCTGGCACAGCTGGTACTCCATAAATATTTGTTTAAAAAACTCTACGTGGGGCGCCTGGGTGGCTCAGTGGGTTAAGCCGCTGCCTTCGGCTCAGGTCATGATCTCAGCGTCCTGGGATCGAGTCCCGCATCGGGCTCTCTGCTCCGCGGAGAGCCTGCTTTCCTCTCTCTCTCTCTCTGCCTGCCTCTCAGTCTACTTGTGATTTCTCTCTGTCAAATAAATACTTAAAAAAAAAAAAATTAAAAAAAAAAATTAAAAAACTCTACGTAAAATGCCCACCTAACACTTTATGCACTAATCACCATGGGTGACATTTCAAGATGAAGAAAAGTAAACATGGGTGGAGCAGGGAGAAAGTTTTAGAAAGAAATAACTTTTCTTTTCAAAATTCAATAATGGAAAGAGTAAGAGCTGTGGTGAGTGGAATAGGGTGAGAAGATACAAAAGTAGATAAATTATGTTTGTGCAATAGATTCCCATGCACTTGAACTGTTTACTGGTGGCTTTATATGAGGTCAGGTCTCTACAGTAAGACTGAATTCCTAGAGAGGAAAGGCCTATGTCTTCTCCATACTTTCTTATGTTTGTGTTGTTGGGAACATCACAGGTATCCAACACATTTCTAAATGAGTGGACTAAAGCCATGTTTTACTTATCTATTAGATATCTATTAACATTTTAAATTTTAATTATTATCCTGCTAGCATCTAAATGATCATCAGTGATAATCCATATCCATAGTAAGTACTATTCTTTTTTTTTTAAGATTTTATTTATTTGACAGACAGAGATCACAAGTAGGCAGAGAGGCAAGCAGAGAGAGAGAGAGAGAGAGGAGGAAGCAGGCTCCCCACTGAACATAGAGCCCGATGTGGGGCTCGATCCCACGACCCTGGGATCATGACCTGAGCCGAAAGCAGAGGCTTTAATCCACTGAGCCACCCAGGCACCCAGTAAGCACTATTCTTAAAAGAATAAATATTCACATGGAATGGCATTTTTGAAGTATATCTGAATGAAAAAAGCAGGTAAGATAGGATCCTTGTGATGTAAAATAAAGTTTATGTATAATTTTGTTTGATTTGGAAAAATAATTTTTTAAAAAAGATTTTATTTATTTGACAGAGAGAGATCACAAGTAGGCAAAGAGGCAAGCAGAGAGAGAGAGAGAGAGGAGGAAGCAGGCTCCCTGCCAAGCAGAGAGCCCGATGCAGGACTCAATCCCAGAACCCTGAGATCATGACCTGAGTGGAAGGCAGAGGCTTAACCCACTGAGCCACCCAGGTGCCCTGGAAAAATAATTTTTTAATTGAAGTGTAGTTTATATATTAAAAAACTAGAAAAGATACAGGCCAAATTGTTACAGGGCTTATCTCTAGTAAGTTGTATTTCTGGGACTGGAACTAGAGATTTGAGCAGGCCAATTTTTTACATCACATAGATTGCTTGAATTTTTGTTGTTTTTTTCTTTCTTTGAGAGAGGGAGACAGCATGAGAGAGAGAGAGCACAGCATGAGCAGGGGAGAAAGGCAGAGGGAAAGGGAGAAACAGGCTGTCCAGGGAGCAGGGAGTCCAACATGGGGCCCATCCCAGGACCCCAGGATCATGACCTGAGCCGAAGGCAGACACCTAACTGACTGAGTCACCCAGGCGCCCCCTTTTTATTTTTAGTTTTTAAGATTTTATTTATTTATTTGTCAAAGGGAGAGTGAGAGAACATAAGCATGAGAAGCAGCAGGCTCCCTGCTGAGCAAGGAGGCCAATGCAGGACTCCATCCCAGGACCCTGAGATCATGACCTGAGCCTAAGGCAGAGACTTAATGCATTGAGGCACCCAGACATCCAGAATTATTTGTTTTTAGAATATAAACTTCTAAAGTGGCAAAATAAGGATACTTCATTATTAATATATTATATCTAAAAGACAATATTTTGGACACCAATTTACTGATCACCAACAGAATGAATTACAGCAGGAATTTAATCTATGAAAAACGGAACATCCTTTTAAATACATAAGCACTCACGATTCTTATTTTGCCTCTGATCTCCTAAGTGGAATGAATGTACCTTCTGTTTTATACTTAAGCTTGAAACACAGAATATAAATGATATAAAAATGCAAATATAAATTTGTATATAAATATATCAATTAAGGAATAAAGTTTTAGCAATTGAGTAAACGTTTCTTAATGTTTTTAAAACAAACTAACTTGGTTCCTTAATGTAATTCTTACTAAGATATAAATAACTAACTTTATGTGTCCTCTTCTAAAGGATCTCCACCTTTAAAAGAGAATATTTATTGGTCAGTGTGTGCTAGAACCACAAATGTGTAAAAATAAAATGCAAAAAGAAGCAAACAAAAACAGTTTTTGGTAGATTTACTTTTCTGTATTTTTTAATTTCCTTAAATATTTTTTAAAAAAGAATAAGAAATGTAGATTTTAAAAAAAGAATAAGAAATTTTTAAAAAAAGAATAAGAAAATTTTTAAAAAAGAATAAGAAATGTAGAAACTGTAAACAATATATGTAGCTAGCAAATAGTTTTGAAATAAAATCCTGAAATCCTTCATATAGCTTTTTTTTTTTTTAAGATTTTATTTATTTATTTGACAGAGAGAGATCACCACTAGGTAGAGAGGCAGGCAGAGAGAAAGAGGAGGAAGCAGGCTCCCCACTGAGCAGAGAGCCCAATGCGGGACTCGATCCCAGGACCCTGAGATAATGACCCGAGCCAAAGGCAGCGGCTTAAGCCACTGACCCACCCAGGCGCCCTCCTTCATATAGCTTAAAAAAAAAAAATTGGTACTACTGATTTTTGGTCATGTGCATATCTTTCTTTTGTTATTATTGGTTTTTTGTATGTGTATGTGAAGGGGAGTAAGAGCAGTGGTTATCTATATTTTCCTGTATTTAAAAAATTCTGCAGGGCACCTGGGTGGCTAAGTCAGTTAAGTGTCTGCCTTCAGTTCAGGTCACGAGAAGGGAGTCTGCTTCTCCCTCTCTCTCTGCCCCTCCACTCTGCTTATGCTCTTTCTCTCTCTCTTTCACTCTATCTCAAATAAATAAAGTTTTTTTAAAAATAAAAAATAAATAAAATAAAGAAATTCTGCATTGGGCTGTGGAGCCTACTTAAAATAATTGATTGATTGATTAATTATTTTTAGTGTATGTGCTGCTAAAGCAAGCACAATAAATACAATTTTAGAAGTTAATTTAAAAAATTAAAAATTAAAATAAAAAATATTTATACCTTTTCCCTGAGAAATCTAAGTTTAAAGTTTCCCTTCAGCTGAAATGTTGGCTGTTTTTAGAAATGTTTAAGAATATGGGGTGCCTGGGTGGCTCAGTGGGTTAAGCCGCTGCCTTTGGCTCAGGTCATGATCTCAGGGTCCTGGGATCGAGTCCCGCATCGGGCTCTCTGCTCAGCAGGGAGCCTGCTTCCTCCTCTCTCTCTTTCTCTCTGCCTGCCTCTCTGCCTACTTGTGATGTGTCTCTGTCAAATAAATAAAAAAATAAAAAATCTTTAAAAAAAAAAGAAATGTTTAAGAATTATATAAAACATATTTTCTAGGGGCGCCTGGGTGGCTCAGTGGGTTAAAGGCTCTGCCTTCAGCTCAGGTCATGATCCCAGGGTTCTGGGATTGAGCCCCACATCGTGCTCCCTGCTCAGCAGGGAGCCTGCTTCTCCCCACCCCGCCTCTCTGCCTACTCTCTGTCTGTCAAATAAATAAATAAAATCTTAAAAAAATATTTCTATTTACTCTATGCTTATCTCTTATCAATAAGCTAGTAAAACTTTAAAGCAATAGTAAATGAGTACATCCAGGACAATTTGTAAATTCTCCTAACAAAATTATCCTAAATTTGATATACAAATAGCTAGAACATAGCTAGAAAAGGGAAATTTTTTTAATCAGTTTGGCCTTCAAAATTTCCCAAATATGATAAAATGCATCTGCCAGATATTTTATAGCTGAATTTTTTAAAAAATATTTATTTATCTTAGAGCAAGAAAGAGAATGTGAGCAAGCAGGGGAGGGGCAGAAGGAGAAAGAGGGAGAGCATTTCAAGCAGACTCCCTGCTGAGCATGGAGCCCCACTTGGGGCTCCATCTCATGACCCTGAGATCGTGACCTGAGCAAAAATCAAGAGTCCCACTCTTAACCCACTGAACCACCCACATGCCCCCAAATAGCTGATTTTCTGACAAGCTGATTACAGACAGAATAGGGGACGTCAAGGGGCGCCTGGGTGGCTCAGTGGGCTAAAGCCTTTGCTTTCGGCTCAGGTCATGATCCCAGGGTCCTGGGTTCGAGCCCCATATCAGCTCTGCTCAGCAGGGAACCTGCTTTCCTCTCTCTCTCTGCCTGCCTCTCTGCCTACTTGTGATCTCTGTCAAATAAATAAAACTAAAAAAAAAAAAAAAGAAAAGAAAAAGACAAAGGGGAGTCAAGGCTTCAACATTACCAGAAAAAGAAATAAAAACTCTACCTCTAAAAGACGTGAAATTCCTTGAAACTCCACAGGAACAATACACGAACAATTTAAAACAGACCCTATACACTATATGTTAAACTCTATTTAGAATTTAAATAAAAAACTGGAAAAATTAAAAATAGTAAACCCCAAAACAAACAAATAAATAACAGACCCTATATTAAGGCATTTATTTGAATGTCATTTATTCATCACACCCCTGAGGTTTGTTATTATTCCCATTTCATAGATGAGAAATTAGTATTGTATTAATTAGATATTCTGAAAAATGTATCATGAGAACTAGGTCACTGATTAATTACTTTGACTGTCTGCCAACTTACACTTCCAGCTACTGCTAAAACAATTTGTTTCTTTCTTTTACCATTCATGTTAATACCATGGGGATCATATTGTCCTAGGGGTATTTACAAAGGCGGCCTGGTTTAATAACCTAGTTTTATTAGCTCTTAAGAGCTAGATTTTACATACTCAAGGGCTTAGTGACTCCGTGTGTATGTGTGTGTGTGTGTGTGTGTGTAGTACAATTCCTTAGTTTCTGGTTTACCTCTTATATTGGATGGTTTCTGTCTCCTTCATTTGTCTTCTGTTAATGTTCTTTGATCTTGAGTGCCCCATCCCACATCTCGGTTCAGTAAGCCACTAGTGAGAGTCTATTAGCATCATAATTAGGTGTTAGGGGTTAAGAGATTAATATGGAAAGATTCTTGCTCTCAAAGGAATTACAGAAGAGCCATATTCATAACCTAAGGTGTTTGTGAAAGCATTTTATAAACCATATTACAGGACTTTTTATAAATTGTGACATACAAAAAGGAAAAGGAAAAGAGAAGCAAAGGAAAGGAGAGGAGAGGAGGAAGGAAGGGAAAGGGGGAGGGAGAGAGGGAGAGAGAGAGGGAGGGAGAAAGGAAGGAAGGAAGGAATTGTGAGATATAATCATTTCTCTTCAGTCCTAATTATTCTTTTTCCTAATTTTTGGTGTTTTTTTTTTTTTTTTTAATAGATGATACCTTTCTTTCCTTTCTTTCTTATTTATTTATTTATTTATTTATTTATTTATTTATTTGAGAGCAAGACATGCTCAGAGCATGAGCCAGGAGAAGGTCAGAGAGCGAAGCAGACTCCCCGTGGAGCTGGGAGCCTGATGTGGGACTCAATCCCGGGACTCCGGGATCATGACCCGAGATGAAGGCAGTCGTCCAACCAACTAAGCCACCCAGGCGTCCCAGTGTGTTTTTTTTTTTAAGATACTATTTATTAATTTGAGAGAGTATGAGCAGGGAGGGGAAGGGAGAGAGGGAGTGGGACAAGTAGAAGTAGACTCCCCACTGAGCAGGAAGCTCTATGTGAGGCTCACTCCCAGGACACCAAGATCATGACCTGAGCTGAAGGCAGAGGCATAACTGACTGAGCCACCCAGGTGCCCCAATCCTAATTACTTCTTTAGACCCACTATAATGAATTAATCTTCCATACATTCTTTCAGTTTCCTAAATACATCTTGTCTATAGACCCTCGAATCTTAATCTCAAACATTTAACATTTCTTCCCCTTCCTTTTTTTTTTTTTTTTTGAGTAATCTCTACTCAATGTGTAATCAATGTGGGGCTTGAACTCACAACCCCAAGATCAAGAACTGCATGTCCTCTGGACTGAGACAGCCAGGTGCCCCAAACACTTCACGTTTTAAAAATAGTTTCTTGGGGCATCTGGGTGGCTCAGTGGGTTAAGCATCTGCCTTTGGCCCAGGTCCTGGGATGGAGTCCTGAGTCAGGCTGAGGTGAGAAGCAGGTGAGTCTGCTTCTCCCTCTCCCTCTGCTTCTCTCCCCAGTTCGAGTTTGCTCTCTCTCAAATAAATAAAATCTTAAAAAGTAATAGAAATAATAAAAATAGCTTCTTCCTCTATACCAAATGGTAACTTCTCTAGTCTTAGTATCTTTTCAATTTTCTGGTTAATCTTAACCAGCCTTCCCCCACCAATTATTTATTTTTTCTCTAATATCGTCTTGTTTTCACTTCCATGTCATAATATTAAGCTTTGTGAAGTGTTTACACATGCACATAAATAAGATCTAAGTTTTAGCTGCTCATTATATTTTTACTCTTTCTCCCTCAACTACTTATCGTATCAAAGATATACCCTACTTTTAAGCACAGTATCTGTCTTTTGCCAAGTATATATTATAATTCCACCTTTTTAATATACTGTGCCTTGAAAAGAGTATGTTTACGTGATTTTTTTTCTTGTTGCTCATGAAGCAGGTATTAAAAAAAAAAAAACAAAAACCTCCTAAGCATCCCACAGTTAAAATATTCTACTAACAGAATACTTATAAATGAAAACAAAAGTATGTATTGATAGCAAGAGCACTGATCTATAAGATAAAACACAAAAACCACCACCAACAACAAAATTTTAAGAGGTTAAAATTAAGGGGCACCTGGGTGGCTCAGCTGGTGAACCGTCAGACTCTTGATTTTGGCTTGGGGTCTCAGGGTCATGAGATGGAGCTCCAACTGGGCCTTCATGCTCAGTGGGGAATCTGCTTGAGAGTCTCTCCCTCCACCCCTCCCTCCATTCACACACACTTATGAGTTGTCTCTCAAATAAATCTTTAAAAAAGCGGGGGGAGAGGGGTTTCTGGGTGGCTCAGTCGTTAAGCACCGCCTTTGGCTCAGGTCATGATCCCAGGATCCGGGGATCGAGCCGGGCATCTGGCTCCCCCACTCAAGAGGGAAGCCTGCATCTCCCTTTCCCACTCCCTCTGCTTGTGTTCCCTCTCTCTCTGTCAAATAAATAAATATAATCTGAAGATGGGAAATGTAATGTTGTATCTAGCAAGTAAAAACCATCCAAGTAGGGGCGCCTGGGTGGCTCAGTGGGTTAAAGCCTCTGTCATTGGCTCAGGTCATGATCCCAGGGTCCTGGGATTGAGCCCCACATCATGCTCTCTGCTCAGTGGGGAGCCTGCTTCCTCCTCTCTCTCTCTGCCTGCCTCTCTGCCTACTTGTAATCTCTGCCTGTTAAATAAATAAATAAAATCTTTAAAAAAAAAAAAAAAACCATCCAAGTAAGACAATTCTTTTTTTTTAAGATTTTATTTATTTATTTATTTATTTATTTATTTTTAAAGATTTTATTTATTTATTTGACAGGCAGAGACCACAAGTAGACAGAGAAGCAGGCAGAGAGAGAGGAGGAAGCAGGCTCCCCGCCGAGCAGAGAGCCTGATGTGGGGCTCGATTCCAGGACTCTGGGATCATGACCTGAGCCAAAGGCAGAGGCTTTAACCCACTGAGCCACCCAGGTGCCCCAAGACATTCTTTAAATATCAAAAAGGATTTCAGTTGATTAAAATCTTCAAAGATAAAAATATTTATACCTCATCCTTAAAAATAATTTATTATATAAATGTACCATTCTAAGAAACAGTTTATTATATAATCAAGTATTTTAATTTCATAAATAAGGGTGGTTAGTAAAAATTTAGCAAAAAATATGGGGGAAACTTACAAAATAATATACCTTAAACATAAAAAAGGCTAAAATCACTCAAAGTTATAAATAAATATTTTTTCCCCAGGTAATATATATCACTACATGCCTGGGAACAAATATTTGTTAAATCATAGTATATGGGGGGGAGGTATGTGTATGTGTGTATGCGTCTCAGTATAAACTGCACAAATACAATTATATATATACACATTATATATGTTATATATATATCTAATTATATCTAGATGTATACATTATATAGTTATCTAAAGATACCCACATATATGATTTTAGTAGAGAAGATAACATAAAGTAACTTACTTTATTTTACTGTATTTTATTTTGACTTAAAATAAGTTAAATTATTTTGTTTCAGAATCTGGAAAGTTTTTTCCACAGACAGGAGGAAAGTTTTTGCATTTTTAGGGTTTTAGAGCATCTGGTGATTATAGCCAAAGGTATTGTATTGGAGAAGAGGAAGAATAAGCAATGACAAACACAGGAGGCTAGGATTTAGATGAAACTAGAATATGGAGAAGCAGCGCATTTGGAACTGGAAACAGGAAAAATAAACTCAGGTGTCTTTGTTATTTTTAAGTAATCTCTATACCCAATGTGCGGCTCGATCTTACAATCCCAAGATTAAGGGTCACATGCTCTACCAACTGAGCCATACAGGGGCCCCTAAATTCTAAGGTACTTTTAAATGATGAGAAACAGAATAAAAACTTAAGCCAGGGGCACCTGGGTGGCTCAGTGGGTTAAAGCCTTGGCCTTTGGCTCAGGTTGTGATTCCAAGGTCCTGGGATCCAGCCCCGCATCAGGCTCTCTGCTCAGCAGGGAACCTAGTTCTACCTCTCTCTGCCTACTTGTGATCTCTGTCTGTCAAATAAATAAATAAAATCTTAAAAAAAAAAAAAGATAGTAATTTTTTAAAAAAAGCCAAATTTTGATTTCTCAGTCCCAATGTATGCATAAAAATATATAAGAAAATATGTTCCCTACTAAATATGGAAAGGTAATGTCTTCCAGGGAATTTAATTTTTTATATCCTCTGCCTTATTTTTCAGGGAAAAGAAAACTGTTTTCACCATTACTATAGACCAATGATGATCATTTACTCTGAGACAGAGAACAAGGTATCAATCAGCTTTTATTCTTATCTCTCCTGCTGCTTCTCTGTGCAGTGCTCTAAAAGAGACCTGAAACATTGGGAAAAAGCTAATTTACCTTTTTAAAAAAAAAATAAGACCAACACTCTTAAGGCTCCAAACAAGACCGGATCACAGCTTCAGGTCAGTAGAAGAATTACAGGGCAGACACATAATCCTATTCATAAACAGCAACCAGTGTTAACAGTTGTTTCATTTTCTTCTTTTCTCTTCTCTCCAAGACTAATTAGCATTACACACAGTGTATTCCTTGTTACAAATGCCTTCTTTCAGTGTTAGAACTATAGTATCTTTTGATTACCCACAACTCTGATCTAGTTTTTCAGTTATGCAAAAGCCAAACACTCTGTAACACTTCAGACTAGCTAAACTAAAAAAAAAAAAAAAAATAGAAACAACTATCACAAGTGGATGTGACTTGTATACTACCTTCACTTTGTGAATCATCATCACTTCATAGATAAACTATAAAAGAAGACCTTTAAAAAAAAAAGAATACCTTTTTAAATACTTACTGCTGAAAAGCTGCCATTGTATTCTCCAAATTTTCTCCAGCACCTGTGAAAACATTAAATTTAAATTTCATTTACTAGCTAATTTCAACTTTTAAAAAAAATTTAAAAATTTTTAAAGATTTTATTAATTTATTTGAGAGAGCACACACATGCACAGGAGTTGGAGGGAGAAGTGGAAGGCAGAGGGAGAGAGAGAAGCCGACTCCCCTCTGAGCAGGGCTCAGGGCCCAATCCCAGGACCCTGGGACCATGATTTATGAAGGCAGATGCTTAACTGACTGAGCCACTCAGGCTCCCCTAATTTGAACTTTTTAATTTTTCCAGAAATTAACTTTAATAAGCTACATCTAGTGAATCTCGATGTTTACATACTGTATAGACATTACAAATTTTTTTTTAAGATTTTATTTATTTATTTGACAGAGAGAAATCACAAGTAGACGGAGAGGCAGGCAGAGAGAGAGAGGGAAGCAGGCTCCCTGCTGAGCAGAGAGCCCGATGCAGGACTCGATCCCAGGACCCTGAGATCATGACCTGAGCCGAAGGCAGTGGCTTAACCCACTGAGCCACCCAGGCGCCCCGGCATTACAAGTTTTTTAAAGAATGTAATAGTATTTTGAATTCTTTTTGGCTGCACCAGGAAGAGTCAAAAATTAAAACAAAGCCGCAGCAACACAGAAAGGTTAGAACCTAAACATGTTTTTTAAGCTACAATATCTGCTCGTCAGAGGAAAGACAGAAGAGGACCTGGTATGTGTATATATATATATCCTCAGAAACAGTTAATCTATCTCTTCTGCATCCCCAAACTCTCTTATGCATCTCTCTAGTAAGAATTTATCACATTATAGCATAAATTATAAAACTGACTCCTTCTTTTCCTATGAATTACTGAAAATAAGTTCCTGTTTTAATCGCTTTGTGAAGACAACATAGTGCAGTAGTTAAAGGTGGAGTTAGGATCTTTGCTCACAAATCTACTTGATATTTGCATGACCTTGGGAAAGTTACAAAACTTCCCTGAGGCTGAGCTTACTTATCTGTAAGAATGAGGGATGCCTAGCTATCTTAGTGGAGTGTGAGATTCTTGATCTCAGGGTTGTGTGCTTGAGCCTCACACTGAGAGTAGAGATTACATTTTAAAAATTAGCATTAAAAAAAATTTTTTTATTAAGTCTACCCCCAAAGTAGGGCTCAACCTCATGACCCCAAGATTAAGAGTCACATGTTCTACTGACTGAGCCAGGAGCTTCCCCACAAAAATAAAAATCTTAAAAAAGATAAAAAAAAAAAGAATGAGGATAAAGGTTGGCACCTATTTCATAGGATTGGTGTAGTTAAATGAATTCACATGTCAGGTGTCCTACGTCATCAATTCGAAAAATGAGTTTTTCCCTTTTAACATCTCATAAGTTAGGATGCATTTTACAACAGATGGTGTGTAATGGTTTTTTTTAAAGACCTTAGAGAGAGTCTTTTTTTTTTTTAAGATTTTTATTTATTTATTTGACAAAGATAGACACAGTGAGAGAGGGAACACAAGCAGGGATATTAGGAGTGGGAGAAGCAGGCCTCCTGCTGAGCAGGGACCCAGATTTGGGGCTCGATCCCAGGACCCTGGGATTATAACCTGAGCCAAAGGCAGACACTTAACAACTGAGCCACCCATGCGCCCCAGATGGTGAATAGTAGTTTACTTGGCAAGATTTTCTCTCTCTTAGCAGTATGTTAAATATGTGCATTTTAGGGGTGCCTGTGTGGCTCAGTCAGTTAAGTGTCCGACTCTTGCTTTTGGCTCAGGTAATGATCTCATGAGTGCAAGACTGAGCCATGTGTTGGGCTCTGTGCTGGAGTTGGGGTCTGCTTAAGATTCTTTCTCTCCCTCTCTCCCTCTGCCCCTCCCCTACCTCAAAAAGAAAAGAAAATGTGCATTTTATAATTAATGGCATTAGAGTTAATGAAATAGTTAATATTCTGTGAAAGTAAAGGATTACTGCTATTATTATTGCTATTGCCACTGTTACAGTAACTGGTACTTGGTGGATGTCCACTGACTCATGAGTAACAAATATTGCAATGACAAAAAGGACACAGATAAAAAGTATCTAATTATCTAATATTATATATACTAGGTAGAATCAATTAACATAACACGCTAACCATAAGATTTAAAATATTTTAAAACTAAAAGATTTCAGTTTTTTTTTTAAGATTTTATTTATTTATTTGTCAGAGAGAGAGGGAGAGAGAGCGAGCACAGGCAGACAGAATGGCAGGCAGAGGCAGAGGGAGAAGCAGGCTTCCCGCCAAGCAAGGAGCCTGATGTGGGACTCGATCCCAGGATGCTGGGATCATGACCCGAGCCGAAGGCAGCCGCTCAACCAACTGAGCCACCCAGGCGTCCCAGATTTCAGTATTATTAAATTATTAATGGAATGTACAGGAAAAATACTTAGGAAATATTTGTCCAAATAATTAAGAAAAACAGCCCATTTCTTTTTAGCAAAAAGAAACACTTCAAGTTTATGACACTGTTCAAGTATTAGCATTAAAATGTTTCACATACAATACCACCTGGACATATTTGTGAGAGTATTAGAATTTTCTTCTCTTATATTGTTAGATTGTGCTTCCATGGCAACCTAATTAATAATCAGTAGAAACACAAAGTATGAAGAAATGAATATATTAGCTGAATGTTCTACAGTTCCATAGTTCAGTAGAGAGAAAGGAATACCCATGTAAAAAAAGCTACTTTGATTTTAGGTTTATTTTAGTCACTACAGTTGATGCACAAAAGAAAACAGATGAAGTAATTCTGAAGATTATAGCTTTTGTAAAAATAAGTGCTCTTTAAAAAGAAGTAAGTGCTCTTTCAAGGTTAAATGACTTTTTCTGTTTCTTTCTTTCTTTTTTTTTGTATAAGATTTTATTTATTTGACAGAGAGAAATCACAAGTAGTCAGAGAGGCAGGCGGGGGGGGGGGGGGGGGGGGAGCAGGCTCCCTGCTGATTAGAGAGCCTGATGTGGGGCTCAATCCCAGGACCCTGAGATCGTGACCTGAACTGAAGGCAGAGGCTTAACCCACTCAGCCACCCAGGTGGGGTTAAGATTTCCTTAACTTTATTTATTTACTGGACAGAGAGAGAGAGGGAGAAGCGGGCTCCCTGCAGAGTGGGAAGCCCAACTTGGGGCTTGATCCCAGGACCCCGGGATCACAACCTGAGCCGAATGTGATGTTTAACCAACTGAGCCACCTAAGTGTCCAGTTAAGTGACTTTTAAAAATCTAGTTGGTGTTGGGGTACCTGGGTGACTCAGTCGGTTAAGCCTCTGATTCTTGATTTCAGCTCAGGTCATGATCTCAGAGTGGTGAGATCAAGCTCCATGTTGGGCTCTGCACTGGTGTGGAGTCTTCTTAGGATTCTCTCTCCTTCCCTCTGCCCCTCCTCTCTTTCTCTCTCTCTCTTAAAAAAAAAATCTAGTTGGTATTTGTTTTAGTCAAAAACTATGGAAATATGTTATAATCAAATAATCAATATTTAAGAACAAAACACTCTATACTATGACCAAAAAAGACAAAGAGTACTATTTTTTTGTTAACATTTTATGAAAATTAACTATCTTCCATATTTAACGAAGAGTGGCATTATTTTACATTTTTGCAAATCTCTTTAATGCTTTATAGAAGGCAGCTGCATTCTCCTATCTGTTTCATTCATGTATACCAACCTTCACACAGATAGCCAGTTGGAAAGACTCTTTTTTGATACTGCACCAGAATTTAACAAGTGGTAGTTTCTTTTTCTTTTCTTTTTTTGAAGATTTTATTTATTTATTTGACAGGTGGAGATCGCAAGTAGGCAAAGAGGCAGGCAAAGAGAGAGTGGGAAGAAGGCTCCCCACTGAGCAGAGAGCTCCATTCAGGGGCTCAATCCCAGGACCCTGCGACCATGACCCTGGCAGAAGGCAGCGGCCTAACCCACTGAGCCACCCAGGCACCCAACAGTCATTATTTCTCAAAAGTTCCTTGCAATGTGAAATCTGGACCATATGAATGAGTTTTTATTACTCTATTATATGAAAATCCACTGCTTCATTTTGAACTTTGTTTTTTTAAGTAGGCTCCAAGCCCAGAAGGGCTTAAACTCACAACCCTGAGACAAAACCCGAGCTTAGATCAAGAATCAGCACCCGTAAGTTCATCTTGAACTTTGAATAAATCTTTCACTCATGCATGGTTTTATATCATGCATTGGTCTTTGGAAAATAATAATTCACGGAATCATGCTGATTTTCTAAATATTGACACATTTCATTATACAATATTTTTTAAAGTCACATTTGTTAATTCCTCATCTCATCAGGAAAATCTATAAGAAAGCTATCAAGCTCACAGTGGGGTATACAAGTTTTCCAAATTTCTAATTTTTGCTTGAAACCTCAAATGTAATCATTGGCACTGCCTTAAAATGTAGCTTATTTTTCTTCTAATGACAGACTCATTTTATAATTTTCAAGACTACATCTGCTGAATACTCAAGTCTGAATAACTGGTTTCAGTTTTTTTAAGTAAAAATGGTGTTCTGTGGGAAGAAAATAAGGGCTAATTCAGCTCACAATTCAGATGATTGCATAAGTGCTCTTCCTCAAAATAATCACCATCATACTTTGATATGCAACAAAAGTATTGGGGCGCCTGGGTGGCTCAGTGGGTTAAAGCCTCTGCTTTCGGCTCAGGTCATGATCCCAGGGTCCTGGGATCGAGCCCCACATCGGGCTCTCTGCTCAGCAGGGAGCCTGCTTCCCCCTCTCTCTCTGCCTGCCTCTCTGCCTACTTGTGATCTCTCTCTGTCAAATAAATAAATAAAATCTTAAAAAAAAAAAAAGTATTCTGTATGTACTTCCAATTTTGTCACACAAAATATGAGAAGTTTTGGGGTGCCTGGGTGGCTCAGTGGGTTAAAGCCTCTGCCTTCGGCTCAGGTTATGATCTCAGGGTCCTGGGATCAAGCCCCACATCGGGCTCTATGCTCAGCGGGGAGCCTGCTTCCTCCTCTCTCTCTGTCTGCCCCTCTGCCTACTTGTGATCTCTGTCTATCAAATAAATAAATAAATAAAATCTTTAAAAAAAAAAAAAAAGAGAGAAGTTTTGTGTGGGGTATCCAGTGGCTCAGTCAGTTAAATGTCTGCCTTTGGCTCAGGTCATGATCCCGGAGTTCCGGGATCTAGCCCCAGGTCCATTCTCCACTTGGGGAGTCTGCTTCTCTCTCTGCCCTCACCCAACTTGTGCACATGCATTTGTGCATGGCTCTCTCACTCTCTCAAATTAAAAAAAAAAGTTATCTGTACTGTGCCTGGTTGGTTCAGTTGGTAGAGTATGTGACTCTTGATATCTCAGGGTCATGAGTTGGGTATAGAGCTTACTTAAAATTTAATTAAAAAAAAAAAAAAGACATTCATTTTTAAAAAGTTACGTGTTAAAAAAAAAGTTACGGGGGCTCCTGGCTGGCTCAGTCAGCTAAGCATCTGCCTTCGGGTCAGGTCATGATCCAGGTTCCTGGGATTGAGCCCCACATTGCGCTTCCTGCTCTGCAGGAAGTCTGCTTCTCCCTCTCCCACTCCTCTTGCTTGTGTTCCCTTTCTCTCTGTATCTCTGTGTCAAATAAATAAATAAAATATATTTTTTTAAATGTTACATATATATAGGGCTTAAATGTAATAAAATAATTTTTATTAATACATCAAATATATCCTTAAGTGAAACTACCCTTTAAAATTTTTTAAAAGATTTGGGGCGCCTGGGTGGCTCAGTGGGTTAAGCCGCTGCCTTCGGCTCGGGTCATGATCTCAGGGTCCTGGGATCGAGCCTCGCATCGGGCTCTCTGCTCAGCAGGGAGCCTGCTTCCTCCTCTCTCTCTCTGCCTGCCTCTATGCCTACTTGTGATCTCTCTCTGTCAAATAAATAAATAAAATCTTTAAAAAAAAAAAAAATTTTTTTTAAAGATTTTATTATTTCTTTATTTGTCAGAGAGAGAGAGAGAGAGAGAGAGAGTACAAGCAGAGGGAGTGGCAGACAGAGGGAGAAGCAGGATCCTTGATGAGCAAGGAGCCCAGTGTGGGACTTGATCCCAGGACCCTGGGATCATGACCTCAGCTGAAGGCACACACTTAACAACTGAGCCACCCAGGCATCCTGAAACTGCCTTTAAAAAAAAAAAAAAAAACTGTGAGCACATGATAGTAATCGTTTGTATCTGGGTGATATAGGTTCATGGAGTCTTAATACTTTTGCATATATCTGAATGAAATGATGTTTTGGTTTGGGGAAAACAAGTTAGAAAAAAATAGGATAGAGATTCAGTACTCTCAAATCAATTTTCCCACAGGTAATATAATTTTTACTAATATTTACATTCAGAGTCTGTATGTTTGTCTTTTATGTCTGCTTTTCATATTAATTTTATTATTCATTTAAACCTAACAGCTTAAGCATGAAAACATTAAGATCTTTGATTTTGTAAGTTTATGAAATTAATACCCAGTATTAAATAAAACAATGAGAAGACAATCAAGATATTAATAATTAATAGAAGCTATGCACTGTATTAGCACCTTATATATTATTTCATTAAAACCCACACAACCAGAAAAAAGTTGGGTAGTCACATAGCCAACTAGGGGAACTACAATTCAAGCATAAACTATATATGTTATTCATAGTGGTCCTTATTCCCATATTCTACTTGTTTATAAAGCTTGGAGATAAATTCCACAATGATAACACCTACAAATTACCTGTTAGATTCATATGGTGAAAACCTGGAGAGTAACCAAGGGACTAATTAAAGAGTATGCCATTCCTCTCCAAGGAATTATTTGGTGGTAGCTCTTGTCTCATGAAATTATTTGAATTCCTTTTGTTACCAGTTATATCATTTATAGAAGCACACTTTCCACTAATTTTCCTTTTCCTTCCATAATCAGTTTAAACAATGCCTGGCTTTGCATATCACCATCTGACATATAAACAAATGTTTAATTTTTAATTAGTTATTAAATTATGAAATGGGAAAGAGAATGAGTGTCACAGATTTTACATGCTGTCCTAATGTTTATAATTCCTCTGCTTACATCATACTGCCTCCCTCTTCTAGTTCACATTTTTCACTTCTCTGAAAAGTCCCATTTCTCTTTATTTACAGCTTCACTATATACTTTCCAAGTTTTCATTCTATATTAACTTTTTCTCTCTTATATAGTGTTTCATAATTACTTTGTAATCAGTTTCTTTCTTTCTTTTTCTTTTTCTTTCTTTCTTTTTTTCTTTCTTTCTTTCTTTCAGAGAGAGCAGGGGAGGGGCAGAGGGAGAGGGAGTTTCAAACAGACTCTGTGCTTAGCACAGAGCCTGAAAGGGGGCTCAATCTCATGATCCTGAGATCACGACCTGACCCAAAACCAAGAGTCAGATACATAATCAACTCTGCCATCCATATGTTCTGTGATCAGTTAATTTCTGATAGGACAGGAAAAGTAAAGGAAACATTCTCTTTTGGATCTTTAATTAGATTTAGATGCTGTGAAGGAAAGAAATGTCTGTTTAGTTTTCTTTTTGTCTCCCAAATGCTTTATATACCAATAAACACTGTAGAGTTGTTTTATAGATATGCTCTAACCACCATTATTTACATCTTTGTCTACACGACCAATGTTGTGTGATGTTTAGAAAACCAATGACAAATATGACCATGCATTAGCCAATGCACACAAAGAAACCTTCAAAATTAAGTATTTTCTGATACTGGATAAGAAAGCATAGTTCAAATAAAGCATATCCTAATGTTTGAGATATGATCCGATCTCAAAAAGAAATTTTTCAGTAAATCAAGCAATAGAGTAAGTTCCTTCTTCATTTCTTTTTTTTCTTAAAGATTTTATTTATTTATTTGACAGAGAGAGAGATCACAACTAGGCAGAGAGGCAGGCAGAGAGAGGAGGGAGCAGGATCCCCGCCAAGCAGAGAGCCCGATGCGGGGCTCGATCCCAAGACTCTGGGATCATGACCTGAGCTGAAGGCAGAGGCTTTAACCCACTGAGCCACCCAGGCACCCCCCACACCTTTTTTTTTTTTTTTTTTTTAAGAGAGAGAGAGAGAGAAGAGCAATGGGAGAGGGAGAGAGAATCTGAAGCAGGCTCCAAGCCCAGCACAGAGCCTAACACAGGGGCTCAATCTCACAACCCTGAGATCATGACCTGAGCTGAAATCAAGAGTCAGGACCTTAACCAATCAGATGCCCTCTTCTTTATTTCTAAATTCACTTGTTCCTTCAACATTTACAGTGTGCCTTGGAAATAATATATATAATTTACATAAGTACATAAAGAGCTTGTAAGGAGTAGAAATGGTGTATTGTAAGAGCATTTCTCAATATGGGTTCCCTGGAACACTGCAGACTTGGTTTTGTATCTCAAGAGGAAAAAACTGGTGAAATCTGTATGTACAGGTATAAGAAAAAATTAAACACACTAGTAGCACAGAAGGATATTCAAACTGTATATTGATACACAGGCAGCATTTACCAACTAACTACCACACGTATGCTCTCTTCAATGGTAAGTGGTTTTTATTATGTATCTATCATAAATTCAGTAATTTTTCTATATGACATTTTTATATTTAATTTTTCTAAACTTGTATACAATTTAAGACATATATATTTTTTAGCCATTGCTGAAAATAAGTACATTTTAGTTTGCTTTCTTAAGCAGAAAAGTAGTATTAAATAAATGATAAACAGGGGCGCCTGGGTGGCTCAGTGGGTTAAAGCCTCTGCCTTCAGTTCAGGTCATGATCTCAGGGTCCTGGGATTGAGGCCCACATGGGGCTCTCTGCTCAGCCAGAAGCTTGCTTCCTCCTCTCTCTCTGCCTGCCTCTCTGCCTACTTGTGATCTCTATCTGTCAAATGAATAAATAAAATCTTTTAAAATAAATAAATAAATGGTAAAATAAATAAATAAACAAATAAAGCAGCCTCATTGCTAATAAGGTATCAGTAGGAATGAGTGAACCAGTTGAGGAAACGAAGGAGGAAAAAGTTCTTGTCAAAAGGGCACCTGGCTAGCTCAGATGAAGAGCATGTGACTTTTTAAAAAAATAAATATTTAATTTATTTATTTGACAGAGAGAGAGCACAAGTAGGGGGACTGGCAGGCAGAGAAAGAGGGAGAAGCGGCTGAGCAGACAGCCTGACATGGGGCTCAATCCCAAGACCCCAGGATCATGACCTGAGCCAAAGGCAGATGCTTAACCATCTGAGCCACCCAGGTGCCCCGAGCATGTGACTCTTGATCTTGGGATTGTGAATTTGAGCCCCATGTTGGATGCAGGGATTATGGAAGGAAGGAAGGAAGGCAGGCAGGCAGGCAGGGGAGGGAGGAAGGAAAAGAGTTCTCATTGAAAAGTGAGGAAGAGTTCCCTAAATATAGAAATGAGGGAACAAGAAGAGAAATAATTGATACCCTGACATAGAATATGTTTAAGGATGCAACTGCAGAGTGCCACTTCCAGTGACACTTTTAAGACTCAAATTGATGCTTTAATTTCGTCCTTGAACATCCAGTTAAAGTTTAGGACCCAGAAGCAGCCAGCGTCCAACAGCAAATTTACCCTCAAACTTATTACTTGCCAAATTATTCTGTGGCAGGTTACCCAGATTGTGACAATACTCTGTCTCAAGATTGAGAGTGGAAGATTAAAAGGGAAGGTAGGGATTTCATGGGTTGGCAATTCTTATTCTTTGGCCACTGATCCTAGTACAGAGACTTTTTTTTTTTTTTTTTTTAAAGCCTGTTGCTTAATTCATTTGCTTCATGGAGATAGATTAAGGAGTACTGGAGTAACTTATTTCCATATTTCCCTATAGTTATACCTCTAGCCAATTCAGTTGGCATCTGAAATAAATGTACATACACTGTGATTCCAGGAGGTGCCTGGATGCCTCAGTGGGTTAAGCATCTGTCTCCAGCTTAGGTCATGATCCCAGGGTCCTGGGAGAGAGCCCCACATCAGGCTCTCTACTCAGTTAGGAGCCTTTTCTTGCTCAAGCTCTGTCTCTGTCTCTCTCTGTATCTTAAATAAATAAAAAATATATATACATTATGATTCCAAATATCAGAAAATAGGTATTTAAAGGATATACTTCAAAATTTTAACAGAGATTATATCCAGATAGTAAAGTTTTAGGAACTATTTTTCTTTTTTCATTTCTATATTTTCCAAATTTCTACAATGAACATGAATTACTTATGCAATTGGAAAGATATTAATAAAATCATGCTTTCATAGAAAAATTAAGAAAATGGACTTTGAAAGTATTGCTTGCTCTCCATTTGATCCAAAGGGTATATCTTTGATCTTATTGGTGTTTCATCAATACATTGTAGTTATAAAAGGTGTTCTTTGGTCAAATAAATTTAGGAAATACATGGGAGGGACCTAGCATGCAGTAATTAGCAGACAATAATTTATTATTTTGATTATGTTAAGATCGGCACTGAAGCTAGAGACAGAAGCATTAATAAATTCTGAAACCTCCCCTTAATGAACTAAGGGAGGCAGATGTATTAATATATCCTATTATGATATAATGTAATACAGTGTATGCTCTAAAGAGACAAGAACAAAATAATCCCACAGCATTTAATTTTTAAAACATTAATTTCCTCTTTCGAAGATAACCAATCTTAGCAAAAGGCAATATGTTTATTAAAATTTTGAAAACATTAAGTATAAGGTGATCTTATTCCTTCTCAATCACCTCGAAGTTCTACTACAAAACACATATGTGGTTCCCTGTATACATGCTTATATTTCTAAACAGTTTTCAAAGTGCATTTTATATACCTAATCTTCCTAACAACCCAAAGAGAAACAAGGCAAACAGTCCTCATTCATAAAGAAGGAAACTAGGTCTTCTTCCCAAGACTAACTAGTGGTCCAGGATCTGACCCAGGTGATAATGCAGACATAATAAAGTTATAGTAATCCTGGTGTATATACTTTATAAGATATATTGATCAATGCTTCCGTCTTGGAATGGTCATACATCTGGCTTACATGAAATATCAGGTATTTGAGGCTAGGGCAACAGAGAATTAGCCCATATGTTAGTAATATGCACAGAGAGACTAGTGACTGCTGTTGGCAGTGTCCAAGACAAAAATAAAAAGTAAGTAAGGAGGTGACTCCTTCCTCTACTATTATTTTCCAAGAACTTAATATCTTGATTTACAAAGTATTTTTTTAATAAATATCTCCCTATCATTCTGGATTTAATTATATTATTTGGTGCACATACTCAACAAAAGTATATTAAGCACTAACAACGTGGGAACTAACTACATCATACAGATACTTAATGAGATTCTTATGACAGTTTCAGGTATATATCTTTGAATACACAAATACTGATCCCATGTTTGCAAATAATGAATGGAAATTTTTATATAAGGGGTGAAACTGAAACAACTGAAAATGACTTTATATCTAGGGGAAATATTTTTAAAGTATTTCTGACAGTAAGAATTGGAGATCCAGCTTATCCTGGTTTTGATACTGGCTACGTTAATCTGGCATACATTTTTTAACCTCAACAGAGTACTGTTTTTCTCACCTGCAGAGCGTCACAAAAATTCAAAAATTAACATTTATTTCTTCTAAAAATAAAATTTAGGTCACCCACAATGACAGTTTTGATAGCTTTTTGGAGGATCTTAGTTTTGGTTTGGGTTTTTAGTAAGTATATTTTTCTTTTTTCTTTTCTTTTTTTTTTTTAAATTTTATTTATTTATTTAACAGAGAGAGAGATCACAGCAGGCAGAGAGGCAGGCAGAGAGGGAGAGGAGGAAGCAGGCTCCCTGCTGAGCAGAGAGCCCCATGCGGGGCTTGATCCCAGGATCCCGAGACCATGACCTGAGCCGAAGACAGAGGCTTTAACCCACTGAGCCACCCAGGCGCCCCCCTCTTTTTTTTTTTTTTTTTAATCAGTAAACAGAGGGCACCTAGCTGGCTCAGTCAGAAGAGTGTGCAACTCTTGATCTCAGGGTGATGAGTTCAGGCCCCATGTTGGGTGTAGAGATTACTTAAATAAGTAAATAAACTTTTTTTTTTAAAGTAACTATATATTTAATTAAACCAAATAAGCATTTACATGGCATTTAGCTGGTGACCCCTTAAAACCTTTGATGCTTTTCATAAATAAGGAAACTAGCACAACTATTGAAGTCACTCTTTAGAACTATGTTTAACATAGAACTGTACAGATTATACAGAAGAATACTAATGTATTTCTGTCATATTTAAAACTGTATTCCTCGGGCGCCTGAGTGGCTCAGTGGGTTAAGCCGCTGCCTTCGGCTCAGGTCATGATCTCAGGGTCCTGGATCGAGTCCCGCATCGGACTCTCTGCTCAGCAGGGAGACTGCTGCTCTCTTTCTCTCTCTCTCTCTCTCTCTCTCTGCCTACTTGTGGTCTCTGTCAAATAAATAAATAAAAAATCTTAAAAAAAATAAATAAATAAAAAAAAAATAAATAAAACTGTATTCCTGGCCAATTCTTGTTAGAAAAGGTGTTACGGCACTAAATCAAGTTTTAGACTGTAAACTCCTAGATTTGCCATTTCAAGTATTAGACTGTGAATTCCAAGCAGTTTTAACCTAGTTAAACATTCATCTGTAAAGAATAGTTAAAATTGATTGACTTCATCCAATTTCACAGCATTTTATACATCACGCTTGAAATGAAATAAAGACTCATTATTCTGAGATAATGAAGGGACAAAGATTTGGCCTGCTGTTTGGGAAATTACAGAGTGAACTATCTAGGCTCCACAAGATACTTTTCCAAGAAACAACTTCTTTGTTTTCGCTAAGCAACACAGTCCTGTCATAAATTACATCGTCTTTTTGTCTTTAGAAAACCCAGGTGTTATTGCAGAGGTGCAGCGTAGGGCTTAAAAAAAAAAAAAAAAAAAAAAAAGGGCAGGTGAAAGGTTTGCTGCCTTGGGAACCAGGACGCTCCAGTTTCTGTCCCAGTCCAGTCCAAGCTCTGTGACCTTGGGAAGTGTCCCCAGGTCAGTGACTAGGTTTCCCTCTCTTCTTAATTATCAGTATTCAGAGAGGGGGACGGGTGTGGGCCGGGGGGGGGGGGGGGTAGGAACCAGTCCCCAGGGACTGCAGACAACCAAGCTACAGCACGGTCCAGGTTCACGCAGTTCCTCAACCCTCGAAGCTCGTCGCCCCGGATCTCCCCCACAAGCTCAGCCACTGGCTCCGCTCAGAGCAGTCGGTTCCGGTTCCCCAGCCGGGTACCCGGGTTCTGCTCCGCGCTCCCCCCACCGTCTTCAGCCTCGCTGCTAGAAAGGGACCTTGCGATCATCCTTCCATCTGCCGAGAAACGCTCCATCCACCCTTAATTCTCACCCTCGTCCGTCCTCCTTCAGAGAACACCTGACACCGCTGCACTCGACAGAGCCCCACCATGGCTCTGTCTCAAGATCCCTCATCTTCCTTCAGGAGAGCTCCCCTTCACATCGCCTTCACCTCCAGGGAGTCCTCTTTCGCACACCCATTCTTCCTCAAACTCTCACGCATTTCCACCCGCCAGCCTTTTGCAGAGCTCTGAAGGACCCTCAGCTCTAGTGGAGGGAAAAGCCTCCCCCACCTCCGCCATCGATCTGGGGACCCCCTCTCACCTCCGCGGTGAGAGATGTGTTTACTGAGGAATCGCTGCTTCTTTCTCGGGTGCAGCAAGGTCGGGTATTTGAGCAACAAGAATGAGGTCACCAAGTACCCTCCCAGGGTGGAGAGAAGGTAAAAAGCCGCGGTGGACGACATCTCAGCCTCCTTGTGGGAAGTCTCCCACCCCCGGGCCCTCTGAACTCCGCTGCGGCGGTCGCAACGGCTGCGGCGGCGGAGGCAGCTGCTCGAGGTCTGCTCGCCCCCAGCCGGTGCCCGCGGTGCAGCGCACTTGCCGGCGCCAGCCGTCCACGCAGGCGCAGCCAGACCCCGGGCGTCTGAGCAACAAAGGGGCTGCGGTACGCAGGCGCGCTCTGGCTGCTGGGTAGGAGCCTGCAGAGGTCCGGTAGTGAGCATTTGTCACCCAGCTCTGCGGTAGAACCCGCAGCGCTTTAGAAAAGCTCCGAAGGAGGCGAAAGCTTGGAATCTTGCCAGTGCCTTCGCCATCCCTCAGGCAGAAAAGGCTTTTCAAAGATAGCCTGAATTCGGGAAGGCCTGACATAATTAGAAAATCCGCATCAAAAAAAGAGAGATTCCAGGGCACATCTTAACCCCTACTCTAGGAAGTGCAAAGAACTGTTACCAATGGAGGAGTTAAGGCCTGCTAAAACAAATAATGAACCCATCCGTTTGTCTAGCTAAGATAGAGTTTTCCCTATTATACACAGCATAAGACGTACTAGTTTGCTTATCAATCAAATATTTGAGGGGCAGACTCCTCCCTCGTTTCACTGCGAAAATGTAATCCACCTCCCCACCCCCCTACCCACCCCACCCCCACGCCTTGGATAGGAAGTCAAGAAATACTTGTTGACTTGCAGGTCTACTTATATTAGGAAAACGTTGATAAGTTTATAGCTTATTATTTAGAAGTCTTAGATGGGAAACTAAATCCTTGAAGGGCCAACTAGTTTTCCTTTTATCCATACTTCCAGGTTGACATAAGGAAAATGTGGGGAAAAGGTAGGTGGCTACATATCCAAGGAGCGCCGTAAAGGTCAAGTTGATCACTGTCTTATAAGTCAGTTAGGGGTGGGGGGTCTTGCTGGTTCAGGGGGGTAGTTAAAGGGTTAATTTCAGTGCCCATCAGGTTATGGGTTGTTGTTGTTTTTCTTTTTTTAAGATTTTGTTTATTTATTTGACAGAGATCACAAGAAGGTAGAGAGGCAGGCAGAAAGAGGAAGGGAAGCAGGCTCCCTGCTGAGCAGAGAGATGTGGGGCTTGATCCCTAGACTCTGGGATCATGACCTGAGCCACAGCCAGAGGCTTTAACCCGCTGAGCCACCCAGGCGCCCCCGTCAGGTTATGTTTTGCCTGCAGGATCTTTAGCAATATGTGTCAAAATGCAAAATGTATATATCTCTTGCCCCATCAATCCAAAGTCTAGCAGTTTTTTCTGCAAAGAAAAGTTCATAAGTATTAATAAAAGACATATGCATATGGGATGCCTGGTGACTCAGTTGGTCAAGATATGACTTTGGCTCGGGTCATGATCTCAGGGTCCTGGGATGGAGCCCCACGTCAGGCTCCTTGGTTCAATCGGGAAACTGCTTCTCCCCCTCTCTCTGCTTCTCCCTGCTGCTTGTGCAATCTCTCTAATAAATAAAATCTTAAAAAAAAATAAGAAGAAAATGATTTCTATTGCTATATTTTTGGGCAGGATTATTTTTAGCATAGGAAGATTTGGGAACAATACATTGTATTTACAATTTGATAGGATCTGAGCTCAGTTACAAATAACAGTAACTATCCTTTCTATTTTTAAGAGTTTGTAAAGGACTTCAATTAATACAACTTTAAGAGTTTGAACCAAGGTTATCTTTTGAGGTAGGTAAAGGAGTTATTGTCCTAATTTTACAAGATCAACAAACTAAAGCTTTAGATGGTATCCAATGTCTGGATTGCTTCCTTAAAACATCAACCCAGTGAGCTGCTGTGCCAACCTAGGCCAATAAACATAATTCAGAATACTGAAAATTAAACATAAACTGCTAGCTGGCCTTTGTTCACAGTTGTGCAGCATTCCAAAAACTGAGTGTAGTTCTATTTGCCACATCTTAGGACAGGCACAAAGTTGTAAGAGACAGAAAGGAGAGAGAGTGGCCAAAGGATTTCAGAGGGTGTCATATCTTAAGTATAAACAAACTAACAAAAATTAAATCAAGTTTAAAAGACCACAGAAAGGTACAAGAGGAAAGGTACAAATCAAGTCGACAAAACTGCTACCCATCATGGTGCTTACCATAGTTTCTACATATACGAGGCACTGTTTACCTGACAATAAAATGTAGGACTAAAACTAACCAAAATGTATTCACCATCTCCAAAACTATTAGAATTGTGGGATACCTTTAAAAATAAATTCAAGATAAAATATAATTATCGAGAATTTATAGGGGTACCTGGGTGGCTCAGTGGGTTAAAGCCTCTGTCATTGGCTCAGGTCATGATCCCAGGGTCCTGGGATTGAGCCCCGCATCGGGCTCTCTGCTCGGCGGGGAGCCTGCTTCCCCCTCTCTCTCTCTGCCTGCCTCTCTACCTACTTGTGATTTCTGTCTGTCAAATAAATAAATAAAATCTTTTAAAAAAAGAATTTATTTATGTGCCCCTCTGTTAGGAGCTTTATATATACTCCTTTACTCCTCACAAACACCCTTTGCGATAAATGATAATTATCATTATCATTTTATTATTTATATAATCATTACCATTTTAGAGAAAATAATGTTCAAGAATTAAGTAAATTGTCTAGATTTCTCTTTCTAAAGATTTATTTATTTGAGAGAGAGAGTAGGAACAGATGTGGGCAGTGGGAGAGAATCCTTAAGCAGACTCCCTGATGAGTGCAGAGCCCAACATGGGGCTCACCCATCTGACCCATGAGATCATGTGCTGAACTGAAACCAAGAGTCTGAAGCTCAACAGACTGAGCCACTCAGGTGCCATTGTCCAGGTTTCCTAGGCAGTAGAATCTTTTTTTTTTTTTGGCTCCAATCTACTATAGTACTATTTTATACAGGAGAAAATCTGTAACAAGAGATGGTATAGTATAAAGATTCAATAGAGTTTAGAGAGAATTGCGATTCATGGTCTTAAAAGAAACAAGATATTTTAGGGGTATCATGCCCAATTTTTCTGACATTAAAAACTCACCCATTCACGTCTTTGTTTTTTTTTTTTTTTTTAAGATTTTATTTATTTATTTGACACAGAGAGAGATCACAAGTAGGCAGAGAGGCAGGCAGAGAAAGAGAGGGGGAAGCAGGCTCCCCATGAACAGAGCTTGATACAGGGCTCGATCCTAGACCCTGAGATCATGACCCAAGCCAAGGGCAGAGGCTTAACCCATTGAGCCACTGAGGTGCCCTACACATGTCTTTTTAAAAAGATTTTACTTATTTATTTGACTGAGAGAGAGAAAATGAGATAGAGAGCATGAGAAGGGGGAGGTCAGAGGGAGAAGCAGACTCCCTACCGAGCAGGAAGCCCAATGAGGGACTTGATCCCAGGACACCAGGATCATGACCTGAGCCTAAGGCAGTTGCTTAACCAACTGAGACAACCAGGCACCCCTAAGATTTTATTTATTCATTAGAGACCAAGAAAGCAAGCATGAGCAAGCATAAGGGGTGGGGGTGGGGCAGAGGGAGCCACACAAGCAGTCTTCCCGCTGAGCGAGGAGACCATTGCAGTGCTAGATCCCAGTACCCCAAGACCATGACCAGAACTGAAGGCAGACGCTTAACTGAGCCACCCAGGCACCCCAAAAACTCACCCATTCACCAAGTCTTAAGACCAGAGTCAAATATTCAGTTGGAGGAACTGACATGCAGTTTTCAATCTTACATTATTCCAGAAGACAGGACACCGGAAGAGTACAGCTTTAAAATCAGAGTCCTTGATTTAAATTCTGACTTTGCTACTCCCTCCCTACTATGTGACCTTGGACAAATTATTCAGCCACTTCTAACTTTAATTTCTTGATCTGTAAAAACAGACTTACCTTGCAACGTTTTGAGGATTAGAGACAATGTATGCAAAATGCTTAGTCAAGTACCTAAGAAATGGACATTCATAAAATAGCTATTATTATTCTGTGGCATTCAGTAAAGAGTAGCTATTGTTATTTTTGTGAATCAAACTTTCCTAGTCCCATTTTTCTAATTTTCTTTGTTTTACTCTTTCTTGGAAGTTTTTTGTTTGTTTTTCAACTAAAATACAAATTCCTCTGTTTAAGTGGTACAGGGAACTTAATTTTAAACCAACATGTGAGGCCATTTAAAAAAAATCAGAGTAACATAGTTTAACATAAAAAAGAGCTATCACATTTGTCCTTTAAATAATAAGCACTCCTTGAATAAGATATAATTTACTTCCTAAAGTTCTATACAACTTTTCGGAGACACAACAGACTTACCAATAGGCAAAAGGATGTCCTGTAAAGTCCCTTCTAACCTAGTGATTCTTTAAAAAAAGAAAATCATTTGAATCATCTGCTTTATCTGAATAAAAAAGAGAAACATCTGCTAAGCAGAGGACAATGCAAGTGCTGCTACAGAAGAAATATAATTTCTTTAATAAAATCACTTTGGAAATTTGCTGAATAAGGTTTATATCACTAATGTGCAAGGCAGTGAGCAATACAAATTGCATAGTCCACATTTCTCTAATGCAACATTCTATAAACCAATTTATGGATAAAAACATGAAGAAGTTCTGCAATTGTATTAAGCAGGCTGTAAATACAAATAGCATAAAAATTTGTATTTAAAAAATACAGAAATTCAAATTAGGGTGGCTTCTGTAATCAAAAATAATTAAGGAAAATCACTTACTAATTTAAGCAGGAATGTAAATTTTTTCCATGTAAGAACGACATAAAAAAAAAAAAGAAAGAAAAAGACACAAATCTGCTCTTTTGACACCTTATTTGTTCTTACAAACTACTTTGTTACAGTTCCTTTAACCACAAGTTTATACAACCTGTTACTCAACTCTTATAGGCTATTAAAAAAAACAAAACAAGGGGGTCTGGGTGGCTCAGTCAGTTAAGCATCTGACTCTTGGTTTCAGCTCAGGTCATGAGCTCAGAGTCATGAGATCCAGCCACCATCAGTGGGGAGTCTGCGTCTCTCCCTCTCTGGCTCCCTATGACCCTCCCCCCACTTTCTCACTCTCCCTTAAATAAATCTTTAGAAAAGCAAACAACTATTAATATATGTCCTAGAGAGCAATCTAACTGTGTTTTCCAAATGCAGTGCACTAATGAAACCACCAAAAAACCATGCTTAGTACAAAAGTGATTGTGATTGTTAAAACTGATATATAAGGAAGGAAAAATTAAAAGGATGAAAAATAAGGATGGGATGCAAAAACACTGTAAATTAATTTCCAGAGTTGGAGGCTCATGTTGAGTGTAGAGATTACTTAAAAACAAAGTCTTAGAAAAAAAGTTTAAAAATAAGTTTTAGTTCACTTAAAATAGATCTCTCAAATAAAAAAATAAAATAAATTAAAAATAAAAAAGTAAAAAAAATTATGACATCTCATCAGTCCAGGAATAAAATAGTCAGGACAAAATAGTCTAACTTAGGTACCAGAATTGTGAGCCAAACAATAGGCTCACATTACCAGATAACCTACTGGGTCATCTTCTTTTTGAAGGTAATTTCAGAAGTGGCGTCTTAAGGAAAATCCCAGCTTAAACATCGTTTTAACCAAAGCAAAGTTTTGGATCAACATGGTTATGTAACATTGTTATGACAGAAGCATGTTTTATTATGGACAGTGAAACAGAAACAAAAGAAAATAGAGCTACCAACCAGATATTTTTATGTCCTTTTCTAGAAGAACCAATGTTTATTAGCAAGCTGTAGGTCCACTTACAATAAATATCAATTTATGAAATAGTGGAACAACTACTGTCCCAATACTGAACACCTGTAACCAAAGCACATTTTGGATTCAAGAAAATACAGCATACATGTACCAAAAACAACCCCCCTCCCCAGCACATAGCAAAACCAAACACCAGCTTTAAGATTGAACTGGCTGTAAAACGCTCATTGTGTTACTGCTTTAAGAACTCCACGGAGCACCTTGTAACTCATTAACTGCACGTTTTCCTTAGGAGGGAAACAAGGTCCTCTCTCAGTCACATAGGCGTAAGGAAATCTCAAAACCCAGAGGCCATCTGGTGGGAGAGTGATTTCTTGTTTCTCTGGGTAGAATACTGGACACGGTGGTGGGCCTGGCTGAACCTGAAAAATAAAGGTAATGCACTTATTTTTAAATTTTTCAATAAGAAACACTTGAAAGGTAAATGCCTAAACAAACAACAGGTCCAAAGACCATATAAGATTTAAGGAGATAATGGATAAGACCATTAAGACCATATAAGATTAAGGAGATAATGGATATGCTCCTAACTCTAATCATATTCAATATAACATTATTGGTCTCAAGTATTATCCTACTTTTCTACAGATTTTTAACTTCAAGTTCTGCCTTTAAACTATACAATGTGAGTTGATAGTGTGAACTGATTAACACATGATTTTTTTTCAAAAACTAGAATATTAGGTTGAAAAGGTATTTAAAATTTAAAACTGTTTAATGAAATAATTACTTTGGTATTATCCTGCACTTCTAAAAGACAAAACAAGCATCAGCATTTTTTATTTGAGGATGGAAAAGGTCGTATTTCTTACCTGGGGCATTAGTATTATCTGCAAAGGAGCATCGGGAACTACAACAAAAAGCCTCATAAGTTGAGCATAATGTGGTTTTAGCCCTCTACCCTGAGATGATGACAGAATATATAAGGGCATATCACTATTCAAGGCTTTTAAAGCAGACTCCTTTGGCCCACTTCCCATTACTTTCATTACTTTGTCAGGTCCTGAGCACATAAACCTCCGACCTCTAGAGTCTTCATACTCAAAGCCCACAAATGCTCGAGCTATGTCATCTCTCCGTCTTCCTCTTCCCATTACAACTGCACTTCTCTTTCCAGGAATAGCTTTATTTGGAGCAGGCCAAGAATTTGTGTCTAAGTCTCCTTCATCCTCAGCTCTAGTCCTGATGACAATGTCCCAAGGCATAAGATAGTTTGTTCCTGGAATAAAGCCCTGTTGGTCTAAACCTGTATGAAAGTTATAAGACTTAGCAGGGCCTAGCTTAACCAATGACCAACTGGAGAATTTGGGTAGGAGACCTTTAGGACAATTTGAATGTAGCATGCCTGGAAGATACTCAACTGTGGATGCCTGTCTATCAACTAAATTTGGTCTCTTCTCAGTTTTTACTTCTCCTTGACCATGAACTTCTGGATTATCTCCTCCTGCTTGTGGATCAGCTGGATAGGTACCTAAACTATCTGTGGACTGGCCTAAACTCAAAGCTAAACTCAGGCTTGTGCTCTCTCCTTGGGTTTGAGGTTCTTTTTCTTTAAGTTTATCAGCATCTGCATCTGGAGGGGCAGGAGAAGATTCATTTTTGGCAGGAGCAGGATCTGGTGTACTTGGTTCAAATACTGGGAAATTGATATGATCCAATTTTCCACAACATTTTTCTTCCAGAAGCTATAGAGGAAGAAACAAAATAAAATAAACAATCTTGTGAACTCTTCATTTAAAATAACACACTCTGGGCACCTGGGTGGCTCAATGGGTTAAGCAGTTGCCTTTTGCTCAGATCAGGATCTGGGGGTCCTGGGATCAAGCCCCACTTCAGGCTCCCTGCCCAGTGGGAAGCTTGCTTCTCTCTCTTCTCACCCCTCACTCGTGTTCTCTCACTATCTCTCTCTCAAATAAATAAATAAAATCTTTTAAAAAATAAGTAACACATTCTTCACTCTAAAAAACAAGATTAGCAATTAATGGGTAAGCAAGTAAGTAATAAAAAGAACTTTTCCTTGTCTATAGAGCATACTCCAGTCACATTTACTTTTCTACATACTTTGCTTCTGAAAATATGTACTTTTACTTAAATGGTAGTTAACACACACACCAACGGAAGGAAAAAGAGGAAGAAAAAATTTAGAGTCTACCTGATAAAAGTCATAGTTAGCTGCCTTGATATCAAAGGGATCATCTCGAGGTGCCTGTTTCCTTCCACAGTTACAGGCACCAGTAGATCGAGCTCGGCTATTGTGATACAGCACGGGAGGATTCCTATCGGCTTCTGGTTTTTCTCCTGGAAAACACAACACTCACTGTTAACTTCACACATACAGTGCAGAGTCAAATTTATTTTATATTCTATAGCATTTAACTTCAAAATTTCTCCAAACAGTGTTTTGGAAATGAGAAGGAAAAATAAAAAACACCCAGTAAAAACACAAAATCTTGACTAAATATACACAGCAGAAAAAGCAAATGAAGAAACAAAAAAGGATATTTTCAATCTGAAGTCTTAGGTTTTCTAAGACAATTTTATCATCATCATGGTGAGAATACATTTCATTGTATTCCTTTTAGCTCAATAAAAACTCCAAGATAAAAATGTTAATACAGGGATGCCTGGGTGGCTCAGTTGGTTGGACGACTGCCTTCGGCTCAGGTCATGATCCTGGAGTCCCGGGATCGAGTCCCGCATCGGACTCCCAGCTCCATGGGGAGTCTGCTTCTCTCTCTGACCTTCTCCTCGTTCATGCTCTCTCTCACTGTCTCTCTCTCAAGTAAATAAATAAAATCTTTAAAAAAAAAAATGTTAATACAAAACTTTTGAAAATTTGTATTAATAGTTATCATTTACTAATTCCCTATGGTTCATCCTTTAAATACAGAAAATAATTAGTAGCCATAGATGTCATTTTCTTTTTACAGCAGGAGAGAAAACTTAAATTTGATGCAACTGAATTTCTATAGGGCCTTTTTAAAAAAACATCAAAACTAGCGAATAGCCTCTCTTAAAACACAAATATAGGGGTGACTGGCTGGCTCAGCCAATAAAGTATGCAACTCTCTCTTGATTTCCGGGTCATGAGTTTGAGCCCCACAATGGGGAAAGAGATTACTTAAAAATAGTAATTTAAAAAAAACGCAAGAATAAAAACACAGCTCAGTTCTGACTTCAAAATGCTGAGAGAATTTTAGCTACCTGATTTAGGTAATGAGTGAAATTTGTGTACACAGTGTTGATCAGTTAAACTCCTCTCCTCACAGAGCTGATGGCCATTGCTCCAAAACTTGTAGCAGTCTTCGTGTAACTGCATGGCATATTTGTGAAAGGCAGGACCCCTGGCATGTTGACTATACACTCGAAGAGCCTGAGCAAGCTGATTTTTATGGACAGTCATTGTGTAATTATGAGGCAAATTTGACTGATAAGCACTATGGGCCATGGGTAAAGCTTTTTGGCACCGGTTTTCTGAGAATTTGGTGTCAATATCCAAAAACCCTTCCAAGACTTTAATACTGCTTAAAATCTTAGATGTTAGCTCCCCAGTGGGAGACCCCGGGTCCTCCTCTTTCCCATCAATAGCTACTTCATACAGTTTTGAAGCTGCTGAGATCCACTTCTGGTAAGTGGGAAGTTCAAAATGGGAAGGCTGTGGGTTCCTGCCCACACTGTCATCAAAACCTTTCTTGCTTAGGACTAGCTCCACATGCTGCCATAGAAATTCCCGAAGGGTAAAATCCACTAACTGCCCAGAAGAACTGGAACTGCTGCTGTCAATGTGGAAAGATAGCTGCTGTCGGCTATGCTGCCTCATCACCTGGTATCGCCTGGGCCCAGAAAGGGGTGCAGGCACCAGCAAAGATTCTGGGTCCTTCACAGTACAATGACTCCTGAGTTGGTCCAGCAACATGCCTACTGGGTCCTCCTCTTGGCTACCCGGAACTATGTACACAAAAGCTTGGTTGGCAGGCACAGTAAATAGGCAATTGATACTCTGATTAGTCAAGACACGACTCTTCCTAAAGATTCTATAGATCTGGTCCTCCAGGGCATGTTGCAGTCTCCTTTTGGGAGAATGCTTCTTGGGCTTGTCTGGATGAGCTGGGTCTTGGCTCCGAGGGGGTTCCACCTTGAGGGCTCCATTGAGTTGAAAGAGGAAAAGGAGTCTAGGTGGGCAAGGTCGGCAGTTTAGCTTCCAGTCTTTGCCAACTGGACAATCCTTAATGGCTGTTTTGAGAAGGGGCAGTACTTTCTGTCTCAGTCCATCCAGGGCTCTGAATACTCGATCGTAAGTGATGTCAAAGGAACAAGTAGGATGGACCAGAAGCAGGATGTGACAGACGGAGAAAAGGTAAAGGAGACTGAGACACTGCAGCTTCTCTTGATGCTTCCAGAATTCGTGCGCTTCTGCATGAGGTAAAGAGAGGCCACCTCCAGCTTCCCCGCTCTGAAGGGCACGACAAGCCCGCAGAAGCTGCGAATTGTCACAGATGGAAGTGAGAAGAAGATAAAGAACTTTGCTTTCCTGATTGTAATAGGCCTGCAGAAGGCTGTAGTCCTGGGAGCCGGGCTCAGTTTGGTTACCTTCAGCGGCAGCTACACCTCCCCGAACCGAATCTCCCGTCCCAGCCCCAGCGTCTCCGGCTCCACCAGCCTCCCCGACGGCTCCAGCCTCGGTCCTGATTCCAGGCCCCGTGTCCCCAGGATCTTGGTGGCGAAAGAGGGGAAAGACCTGTCGGTCGCAAACCGTATTCACAAGTGAGAACTTTTCGGAATTCAGTCGCAGAGCCGTCTTGCCGAAGATTCCCACCACGCAGATCTCATCCTCTCGCCAAGGAGGCTCCGGTCCGCCAGCCACGCTCCCTCCCCCTTCTGTAGAGGATCCCTCCGGACTTTCAGAGCCGGTCCAGGATGAAGCGCCCATTAGAAGCTCTCGCAAGCTGACAGGACCCGCCATGGTGCTGAGACGTCTCTACACTCTTTCCGGTCCGCCCTGAAAACCCAACCGGCTGACGTCCACTCTCGAAATCCCTCCTCTGCTTCTTCACTTCCTGCTTTCCTCTCGCTCTAGGTTCCGCCTCCCGCTCCTCCTAGTTCCTCGCGGTTTCCCCACTGCTATACCCCAGCTTGTTTAAGGTTTGCATTAACACGAGGCTGTAGGAATTGAGAGATCAAAAAGACGATTGGAAACAGAGAGTTTTGCAGTTCAAGGAATACAAAAACACTGCAAAAGAAGCTGGTCAAGTGACTCTTGCAAAAATAGAAAAGTGGTTCGGTTTAAACTCTAGAACCTTGCTACAGAAGGTGTAGCCTGCAGGTCCCAGTGGGAGCTAGTTAAAAATGTAGATAGAGTCTCAGGCCCTAACCCAGACCTACTGAATCATTACATGCATTTCAATTAAGTCCTAATGATTTGTACACAGGTTACAGTTTGAGAAACACAGCTCTAGAGATACCTGGCAAAGCAAGGTAGGTGAATGTATTTCCTTTCTTCTGTCTTATTCTAAAGAAATGTAATTTGAGTCACATCAGTGGAAAAGAAGTCCAGTGATTTTGAAAGGTTTATGGAGTACAAGTTTTTTTTTTTTTTTTTTTTTTTTTTAATTTTTTTTATTTATTCATTTGATGGAAAGAGATCACAAGTAGGTAGAGAGGCAGGCAGAGTGAGAGGAGGAAGCAGGCTCCCTGCTGACGCGGGGCTCGATCCCAGGACCCTGAGATCATGACCTGACCTGAAGGCAGAGGCTTTAACCCACTGAGCCACCCAGGTGCCCCTGGAGTACAAGCTTTAAAAAGATAATTTCTCCTTCTTGGAAGAATATATATCAGAATGTTAAAATGTATAGTAAAATGTTTAAAGCGTATTAGAATTTGTCCACTTTCATTTCTTTACTCCCTGTTTTCCTTTTTCTTTTCAAATAGACTTTTTTTAAAAAAGAGTTTTAGGTTCATAGCAAAACTGAGCAGAAAGTTCCACTGTAACCTCTGCTCCAACACAAACGCATTCCCTGCCCCCCCCCATCAACATCTGGCTCCAAAACCGTACCTATATTACAATCTATGAACCTACATTGGTTGACACATCATTATTAACCCCAAATTGATAGCTAACATTAGGGTTTATTCTTGGTGTTGTACATTCTATGGGCTTGGACAAATGTATAAAGACATGTATTCACCACTACAGTGTCCTATATAATAGTTTCACTGCCCCCCATATCCTCTGTGTGTCTCGTATTCATTCTTCCTTTCTCCAACCCCTAGCAACCACCGATCTTTTTATTGTCTCCATAAGTTTTGGCTTTTCCACAGTGTCCTGTAGTTGTACTCATGCAATGCATAGCTTTTTAGATTGGCTTCTTCACTTAGTAATATGTATTTAAGTTTCCTCTGTGTCTTTTCATGCTTTGATAGCTCATTTCTTTTTAGTGTTGAATAATATTCTGTTATCTAGATGTACCACCATTTATTTATCCTTTTGCCTACTAGAATACATCTTAGCTGCTTCCAAGTTTTGTAAATTGTTAGTAAAGCTGCTACGAACTTCTGTGTGCAGGTTTTTGGGTAGACATCCCCTTTATTGTTTTTATTTATTTATTTTTATTGAAGTAGAGTTGGCATACAATATTACATTGTATGGTTTCAGGTGTATACCATAGTGATTCAAAAATATAAAAATTATGTATTATGAAATGGTCACCATGATAACTGTAGATACCATCTGTCACTGTACTTATTATAATATTATTGACTATATTTCCTGTGCTGTACTTTACATCCTCTTTTATCTTTATCTATTTATTGTGGAAATAATTTTGCAGTATATACACATATCAAATCATTATGTTGTATGCCTTAAACTAATACAATGTTATATGCAATTATATCTAAATAAAACTATGGTGGGGGAAAGAATTATTTCATTTAATTTTCTTTCTTTTTTTTTTTTTAAAGATTTTATTTATTTATTTGACAGACAGAGATCACAAGCAGGCAGAGAGGCAGGCAGAGAGAGAGGAGGAAGCAGGCTCCCCGCCGAGCAGAGAGCCCAATGTGGGACTCGATCCCAGGACCCTGAGATCATGACCCGAGCTGAAGGCAGCGGCTTAACCCACTGAGCCACCCAGGCGCCCCTCATTTAATTTTCAAAGGAAGGATAGATAGAACCCTAAGTCCATGGTGGTGGTGTTTTTAATAAATTAAGCTATACTTGGCTTCTCAACTAATCCTTATTTACTAAAAAGAACTCAAAAAGGAGTGGGAGTGGGATTTTTTGTTTTTGTTGTTGAGATTTTATTTGACAGAGAGAGACATAGCAAGAGAGGGAAAGCAAGCAGAGGGAGTGGGAGAGGGAGAAGCAGGCTTCCTGCCAAGCAGGGAGCTAGATGCGAGGCTCAACCCCAGGACCCTGGGATCATGACCTGAGCCAAAGACAGACGCCCAACAACTGAGCCACCCAGGTGCCCCAGGAGTGGGTTTTTAAAAAAACATATTTTTAAAAAATTTGTCGGGACACCTGGGTGGCTCAGTTAGTTAAGCATCTGCCTTCACCTCAGGTCATGATCCTGGGGTCTTGGGATTGAGCCCCATGTCAGGCTCCCTGCTCGGCAGGAAGCCTGCTTCTCCCTCTCCCTCTGCCTGCTGCTCCCCCTGCTTGTGCTCTCTCTCTGTCCAATAAATAAATAAAATAAAATAAAAAAGGAATTGCTTTCATATACATATTAAAAAAATTGCCTACTTACCATTTACTTGTTTCTTTCTCTACATGTTCAGATCCTATCTCTTTTTTTAAAAAAGGTTTTATTGACTTATTTGAAAGAGAGGGAAAGAGAGCATGGGGGAAAGGGTAGAGCAAGAGGGAGAAGAGGGTTCCCAGCTGAGCAGGAAGCCAGAGGAAGGCCTCAATCCCAGGACCCTGAGATCATGACATGAGTGAAACACAGATATATAACCAATTGAGCCACCCAGATGCCCCCAGATCCTATCTCTTTTTGAAAATCCAATTAAAATGAGAAATTCTACTTTTATCAATATAAATCATATTGTGATCCTCACCATGTGTAGTATTTGCAGTTTAGTATGTGACTTTGCTGATATAAAATCATTTTAACAATTCTTGGACTTATAAATCCAGGCAAAATAAGTGTATATTTACCATAAGCATTGTACAGATTTCCCAAGTAAAAAAATGTTGAAAACTCAAACAGAAAAGACTCCCTTGAATATAACAGGAACAACAAGAACTCATATTTTGGGGCGCCTGGGTGGCTCAGTGCGTTAAATCCTCTGCCTTCAGCTTGGGTCATGATCCCAGAGTCCTGGGATTGAGCCCCACATCCGGCTCTCTGCTCTGCGGGGAGCCTGCTTTCCCCTCTCTCTCTGCCTGCCTCTCTGCCTACTTGTGATCTCTGTCTGTCAAATAAATAAATAAATAAATAAATCTTAAAACAAAACAAAACAGTTAAAAAAAAATGAGTGAGAACTATATTCACACAATAAAAACAAATGATCTATATCACTACATAACATGGTTGAATCTAAAATGAAATGTTGATTGAAAGAAGGTAGGGGACAGCTGGGTGGCTCAGTGGGTTAAGCCTCTGCCTTCAGCTCAGGTCATGATCTTAGGGTCCTGGGATCAAGCCAGGCATTGGGCTCTGCTCAGCAGGGAGCCTGCTTCCCCCTCTCTCTCAGCCTGCTGCTCTGCCTACTTGTGATCTCTCTCTCTCTGTGTCAAGTAAATAAATAAAATCTTAAAAAAAAAAAAAAAAGAAAGAAGGCAGAAACTACATAATTTACGATTCTATTTGTGTAGTTCAAAAGCAAGCAAAATAAATCTTAGCATTTAGGGATGTCTACTTGTACTTAGAGGATAAAAACAAGGAAATATTTATTATAACAAGCAAATCAGTAGTTACTTCTTGAGTAAAGGGATTGTGTTAGGGGAGGGAGACAGGCAGGACTTCTAAAGACATTTATAATGTCTCTTTCTTTGTGGTTACGTGAGCATTTGCTTTATGATTTATTAATTTGTGTATTATGTACTTTTCTATGTTATTGTTCTACAAAAAAAATTTAAAGAAAAAAAACAAAGGTTTTTTAATGGCTTTTTATTTTTAAAACATCACCATGTGAACCATGGGGTTTATATTGTATGGTTGTTACTCAGTCTGAAAATAAACATTGGAAGTTTATAAATAGCAACAGTGTAAAGAAACCATAGCATTCACAAGATTCTCAAATGGTATAATATAAAACCTGTCATAAAATTTAGTAAAAAAACAAGGTAGAAAACATTTTTAATACTGGTACAATGGCAATAGCAGCTTTATAAATGTTTATATATAGGATTTCTATAGCATTTTTAAATGAACCTTTATTCCACAAGAATGATCAAATCATCAAATCATTTAAATTAAATTGAGACAGTACCTGGTGGTTTATTAACATAAGCATTGTAAGTGCTCCATAAAACATCGTTACAAATACTCAAATGTTTTGTTCTCAGAGATCATTCCTTTTATTCTTATATAATATAAGTGTAGCTTGCAGGCTTTGTTTTGTTTTGTTTTAAATTAGAAGCAGGTATGTTTCTTAACTTTATTACCTGTTTAATTTTCATTCATAAATGTGTCTGTAGACATAAATTTGGGTCTCATGAGAACAAAACATGGTCCCAAGGTCTGCTTTCCAGTCTGGTGACTTTCCACAACACTCTATTTGGTATTTCAAAGCAGTATTTGTCTGTGGAAATATAGGTATTTCTGGGAAATGACTGAAATATCTTTTGTAGCCTAGGCTAAAATAGTATTACCCCTGTAGCTGCTTCCTGTCAGGCTAGGAAGTTCAGTAAAGATCTGAAACACCTTGTTTCCCATCCACAAGCAGCTGCTGTCCTTATTCTTGGAACTGCAGGGGATCAAAGCTAATCCTGTACTTTCAGTCACAGGAACTCACCCTGATGAGAGTTTCCCATTCTCTGTGATACTTAACATAATAGTAATGGGGATCCTGGCTGAAGCTATAATTGTGTCCACTGCTAAGTAGACATGTCTGACAACCTGGGGGCTCCCAGAAATACTTGGCAACTTTGTAGGGGACTGAGCCATAGGGTGACCAGGTACGATAAAGAATGCCCTGTTAAAGCTGAATTTCAGATAAATGGTGAATAATTTTTTCAGTATAAATATATAGCTCCCATGTAATATTTGGGACATACTAAAACAACAACAACAACAAAATCCCCTACCCATTGTTTAATAGGATGTATTTCTATTTAAAAGTTTTTTTTAAATTCAAATCTGGCTATCGTATATTTACTGCTAAATCTGGCTACCCCGGACTGGCAGGAGAGAACAAAAATCCAGTGAGGTTTGTATTATTACTGTTCCTGAAGATATAGGCTGTTGAGAACAGGAATTAGGTCTCACAGAAGATCTGCTATGGACTTCAGATAATCCTGGGCAGGCCACTCTGGAAAATACACAGTTCATGTTGAGATCCTCATAAAACTTATAATTAGCTGCATGAATGTGGATAGAAAATGTCAAAGAAAGGAATATCTCAGACTTCAGTGATCTAGATATGACTACCTAAAGATCCTTTCTAGCTGCTAGAAATGGTACATTCTCATTTTTAAGGTTATATTGGATATTTTGCTTCAAATCCATTTGGAAAATAATTGGGTTGGGATAGGGGACATTCTTACCTCCTAACTGTTTACAGTAAACAGAAATCAAATCTAGAGGTTCTTTTTACTGATCAAGTCTGTAACGCTTACTGAAGAATGCATTAGCTTTATAGGCTGAAATACTTTTCTTTTTAATTACCTGAGAATATGCAAGAAGAATGGGAACAGGGTTATTTCATTTTATTTTTTAAGGAATCAGGTTATTTTCTTAACGTCAAAACTGTATCTATTGAGTATAAACTTGTTATCTAGTTAAATTTGAACGACCTCTCCAACCTAAATTGGGTAATTCCAGGATAAACATCTCTTTAGGGACTGCATTTTCCCATCTGCTCTCTTATTGATCATACAAACTAAAAAATACCCAAATACTCACTTTATATCACAGTATGTATGGACAATTCTTGGACTTATAAATCCAGGCAAAATAAGTGTATATTAACCATAAGCATTGTACAGATTTCCCAAGTAAAAAAATGTTGAAAACTCAAATAGAAAAGACTCCCTCGAATAAAACAGGAACAACAAGAACTCATATTTTTGGGGCACCTGGGTGGCTCCCCAAAATTATATAATTCAAATGGAATTATATATTAGTATAATTATTTATATAAACCCTAGTACATTAAAAAAAAGGATTGGGGTGATTTTATCTGTGTGTTTTATGGATCATCATGTGGCATCAGGCAGAGTTAGCATCAGTTTTGTTCATCAAAGCTGCTTGTAGAAAGTGGCAGAGTTTGAGTTGGGCTTCTAGGGTGAGCCATCTATGAAAAAAAAAAAAAGGGTCCCAATTATAATATGAATTATGTGGCCAACACAGATCTCCTTCCTCACTAATAGAAACCAGATTTTATGCGGGCAGCAATGCAGCCGGACTCTAAAAACCACTTTTCCCAGTTTTTCTGACATAATCAGAAGTTTCTGGGTAGCACCTGTATAAAGTGAGGGGTAGCTTAGCTAGCACACCCTTTTGTCCTTTGCCTTTCTCCTTATCTTGCCTAGAATGTGGGCACCGGGCTTCAGGAGGTGGAGGCATTCTTTACCATGAGGATAAAAGCCACACATTAAGGATGGAAGAGCAGTGAAGACATGGTGAAGCTACTGTACCAGTTATGGGCTGCCTACTTCCCAAGGGAATATGTAGGTAAGAAAAATAAGGTGCTGCTTTGTTAAGCCACAGTGGTCAGATTTTTGTTACCTAATGCAAAAGCAAATTTTGTTACCAAATGCAAAACCTATCTAATACAGTTGCTTCAGACTTTTTTTTTTTTTTTTAAAGATTTTATTTATTTGTTTGACAGACAGAGATCACAAGTAGGCAGAGAGGCAGGCAGAGAGAGAGAGGAGGAAGCAGGCTCCCTGCTGAGCAGAGAGCCACATGTGGGGCTCAATCCCAGGACCCTGGGATCATGACCTGAGCTGAAAGCAGAGGCTTTAACCCACTGAGCCACCCAGGCGCCCCACAGTTGCTTCAGACTTAAAGGAAAAAGGAAACCTAAGTTCTGGGGGTGGGGGGGTGGGGAGGAGGACTAGTCATTTTATGTCTAACAACAGTTTCTTTTTTAAAAACTTCCTCCTACTAAGTGGACTTTTTTTTTTTTTTTTAAAGATTTTATTTATTTGTCAGAGAGAGAGCAAGCGAGAACGAGCACAGGCAGACAGAGTGGAAGGCAGAGTCAGAGGGAGAAGCAGGCTCCCTGCGGAGCAAGGAGCCCGATGTGGGACTCGATCCCAGGACGCTGGGATCATGACTTGAACTGAAGGCAGCTGCTTAACCAACTGAGCCACCCAGGCCGTCCCGAGTGGATTTTTTTTTTTTTTTTTAGATTTTATTTATTTATCAGAGAGGGAGAGGGAGAGCGAGCGAGCACAGGCAGACAGAATGGCAGGCAGAGGCAGAGGGAGAAGCAGGCTCCCCACCGGGGGGTGGGGAGGAGGATTAGTCATTTTATGTCTAACAACAGTTTCTTTTTTTAAAACTTCCTCCTACTAAGTGGATTTTTATTTTTAAAGATTTTATTTATTTATCAGAGAGAGAGAGAGGGAGAGTGAGCGAGCACAGGCAGACAGAATGGCAGGCAGAGGCAGAGGGAGAAGCAGGCTCCCCGCTGAGCAAGGAGCCTGACGTGGGACTCGATCCCAGGACGCTGGGATCATGACCTGAACTGAAGGCAGCTGCTTAACCAACTGAGCCACCCAGGCGTCCCAACTAAGTGGATTTTGTGAACAGCTCATACAGCAGATACTTTTCTGGGATTTTTAAAAAAAAATTTTTATTTTTATTTATTTATTTGACAGACAGAGATCATGAGTAGGCCAAGAGGCAAGCAGAGAGAGAGGAGGAAACAGGCTCCCTGATGAGCAGAGAGCCCGATCCTAGGACCCTGGGATCATGATCTGAGCCGAAGGCAGAAGCTTAACCCACTGAGCCACCCAGGCACCCCACCTTTCTGGGATGTTTGATATTGTTGTTCAATATATGTGCTTATTCTTTATCATATTTTCATTTGTTTCCACATTACTCAACTCATTATAGTGATTATGGGGTAGGGCAGGGACATAAAAGAATCCCAGAGCTGAACAAAGAAAGGAAGGGGCTTAGTCCTTCAGTGAGGCCTCTGCCTTCTGCCCCTGTCCTTCATAATTTGTGGTATCACCAAGGAATGTGATCTGGGAGTAGGGTCCCTATTGGATGCTCCGAAAGGAGGAAAGAGAAATGTGGCCACACCTCAAAACAGTGATTGGCATGAGGGAAACCAAACTGTCTGCAAAAGGCACTGATTCTTTATTTTTTTATTTTTTAAAAGATTTTATTTATTCATTTGACAGACGGAGATCACCAGTAGGCAGAGAAGCAGGCAGAGAGAGGAGGAAGCAGGCTCCCTGCTGAGCAGAAAGCCCGATGCGGGGCTTGATCCCAGGACCCCAGGAACATGCTGAAGGCAGAGGCTTTAACCCACTGAGCCACCCAAGCGCTCCAAAGGCACTCATTCTTTTTTTTTTTTTTTTTTTAAAGATTTTATTTATTTATTTGATAGACAGAGATGACAAGTAGGCAGAGGCAGGCAGAGAGACAGGCAGAGAGACAGGAGGAAGCAGGCCCTCCACGGAGCAGAGAGCCCGATGCGGGGCTGGATCCCAGGATCCTGGGATCATGACCTGAGCCAAAGGCAGAGGCTTTACCCACTGAGCCACCCAGGCGCCCCCAAAGGCACTGATTCTTAATGAGGAAACAAAGAGGGGACAGTGTTGGGTTGGCAAAGTGTTAGCAGTGAAGTCTGTGGTGTGTCTCTATCACCAGAGGGAAATGGAAATATAAGTTTTGTAGCCAAAGAGGCCAGAAGCCCTGTGTCCCAGCACTCTAGCAGGAGTGCCAGACGGATGGCTATTCCCCATAGATCCAGTGAACAGGTGAACACAAGGAGATGACAGACAAACAGGATTTGGAAGAAATCACATCAGGTTTCACTGATATACTAGAATTTGGTGTATGGGTCATACATGTAGGTGACAAAGAAGAAAGCTGCCAAGACCTTTTCCTATCAACTGTGCACAATCTGATCCCTATCTGCATCTTTATCGCTGTTTTTCACTGTCAGACTTGCTTTCTCTTATAGCTACTTCGGCTCCTTTTCAGTTTCTCAGTTAGGTCAGGTGCCCTCCACCTCAACACCCTTATGTATGCTGTTCTTTTTGCTTGGAGCTCTTTCCTCCCAAACGTCCATGCTGGGCCCATCCCCTCATCCCGTAGGCACCCTTCCCAGTTAATGCCTATTCATCCTTCAAGTCTCACTTCATCACCTCCTAAGGGATTCCTCTGTGGGTTCCCACAGAAACCTATTCCTTTCCTTTATAGTACTTACCTCAGTGTAGAATTATACAAATATGTGATTATTTGACTAATGTCTATTTTCCTCACTAAGCTGAAAGCTCCAAGACAATAAAGTTAGGTTTGTTTTTGCTTACCACTGTATCCCACTGTATCCCCAGCACAGTGCCTGGCATAGAGGAAGTGCTTAATAAATACTTATCTAGGGATGCCTGGGTGGCTCAGTTGGTTAAGCAGCTGCCTTCGGCTCAGGTCATGATCCCAGCGTCCTGGGATTGAGTCCCACATGGGGCTCCTTGCTCAGCAGGGAGCCTGCTTCTCCCTCTGCCTCTGCCTGCCATTCTGTCTGCCTGTGCTCGCTCTCTTCCCCCCCCCTCTCTGATAAATAAATAAAATCTTTAAAAAAAAATAAATAAATACTTATCTAAAGGAATTAATACAACCAGACATGCATGGTAAAAGTAGAGATGATAATGCTAGCTAGGTCACAGAATTTTATAAAGGCTAAATATGAAATTGTTTTGTAAAGCAGTAGGTACCATTTAAAGATTATTATAAGAAAGATCCTTTAGATTGTATGATTCTAAATAAATCATTTTGAAGAAAAGGAACCATATTTTTGTTTGTTTGTTTCCCCTAAAGGCTTACCTGAAACTTTCTCCTCAAGGCCCGAGTCATTACTGGAGTAAGCCCAGTTCCTGTGTCCATGTTTTCTTTATTGGTAAGTGGGGTTCCACCTGGGCTTCTGCAAAGGTATTGAAAAAATTAGAAGCTGTGTTTTATGCTAATTTTTCAAATGGATTCAGAAAGGATAAAGATAAGAGAGCATATTACCTCTCTACATCAACTTTTCTAAGTAGTTTCCGCAGGTCTATCTGGCTTTTACCAGGGGTACTGATGAAATAAAAATATACAAGTTAGAGCCTGCTAGAATTTATCCCCTTTCCCAAAGCAAAGCAGATGTTTCCATAGGCAATGTCCTAGAAAATGGTTCTATTTGTTACATCAGCAGAGGGGCACCTGGCTAGCTCAGCCAGTGGAGTGTGTGACTCCTGATCTTACAGTTGTGAGTTCAAGCCCCACGCTGGGTGTGGAGCCTACTTAAAAACAAAAATAGCAGTAGATGCCGATAAGAGCATAAGGTGATATAATTGCCCTAATAAATAATACGTCTTGACTCAGTAATTATACATATAAGAATCCATCTGCGGGAAAGAGTCAGCTATGCACATGGGTGATGGACAAAAGGATGTTCGCTGAAGAATTAGAAATAAAAAATCATAAACAACCTAAATGTTTCAAAACAGGAGTTTATCTATGAAATTTGCAAATAATGAACTATATATACTGAAGAAGTCAAAATGATGCTTTAAACTGATTTTTAATAAGATGGGGAAGTTCTTGACACATTAAACAGGAAAAGCTTTAACTGCATGTATATTATGATTATACACAGGTACACACACACACACAGACACAAAAGATTTCATCGATTCCAAGACATCCAAATTTTCATATTTTATTATTTCTGAAATTGAGCTGCTTTAAAAATTCTTCTTTTTTAAGTAATCTCTTTCCCCAACATGGGACTCAAACTCATCACCCAGAGATCAGGAGTTGGATGTTCTTCCAACTGACTGAGCCAGGCACCTCTAAAAAAATTATTATTATTTTTTAAAGATTTTATTTATTTGACAGAGAGCACAAACAGGGGGAATGGCAGAAGGAGAAGGAGAAGCAGGCTCCATGTTGAGCAGGGAGCCAATCTACCACTTGATCCCAGGACCTTGGGATCATGACTGGGGCCAAAGGCAGACACTCAACTGACTGAGGCACCCAGGTGCGCCTCCCCACCCTGCCTGAAAACATTCTTGATATTATATCTTTTCCTCCCAAATCCATTTATCTGTATTTGTGGGTTTTTTTTTTTTTTTTTTTTTTTTTTTTTTTTAAGTAATCTCTGTGCCCAGCTTGGGGGTCAAGCTTACAACCTGAGACTGAGAGTTGCAGGCTCCGCCAACTAAGCCAGCCAGGTGCCCCTGGGCCACCCCCGCCCTCAAATCCACTAATAAATCACTGGTGTATCTTATAATAAACAGCATCATGAAATGGAAATAATAGAGTAGATGCCCACACAAAGACTAGAATGATAAACAACAGTATGTTAATAGTAGCTATCTTCAATCATACAGTTATTTGATTTTTTTTCTTTTTCAAAAATTTTTTTAAAAGATTTTATTTATTTATTTGAGAGAGAGAGAGAATATGAACAGGGTCAGGGGCAAAGGGATGAGCAGACTCCCCCCTGAGATCATGACCTGAGCTGAAAGCAGATGCCTAACTGACTGAACCACCCAGGCACCCCCATTTTCTTCTGTAACTTTTCTGTGGATTTCCAGTCTTCTACAATGAGCATATACAACTTTTAAAGTTAGAGATAGGGAAAACAAAACAAAACAAAACATTATTTTAAGTAACAGTGGAGCATAACACAGTGTAGTTCCTTACATCAAGACATTTGTAACTCGAGTTGATAGTACTTTGGAGTTGGGCTTCAGGGTGACACGTTGCAGGTCAGAGACAGTAACTAGTGGATTCTGTGCCTTTGGTGATGGTATAAGCTTTAATCACAAAATGAGACAGTATCAAAAAATACACTTAAAGATATCATTCAAAATATAAACATGCTACAACAATGAATATTTAAAAGCTGAGTATGGGTAAGATATTATCTACTACTCAATTTTTATTACAAAGCTTCCAAGTATGTCTCTACTTCTTTAGACTAATGGTTGGTAGATAAAACTGCCTAATTAAATAATTTTGGGGTCTACACATTTTGTTGAGGATCCAAAACTACTCAGGTAACACATGGAATACTTACCTCAGAATGGCTTCTGTACATAAGACATAGGCTGATTTTCCAGAAAGGGACAACCAGGTTAAAAGCTCAAAGATCATATGTATGATCAGCTTACCTTCTTCCTTTCATCAAAACACTGTGTCTTCTTTAACTTCACAGTCAGTAGATCTTTAACTGTTATCTGCATGGGTCCATCTCTTTTTAATGGCCCAGCCTTAAAATACATGGAGAGGTTAGAATTCAAATTGTAACCAAGATATCCAGTTAAATGCAAATCCAAATCCAGTTTTTAAAGACTCACTTAAAAACTAACTCTTATTTACCGTAGGAACCTATCAAATTCTTTTAATTCAACCGAGAATGATCCTGTTTTCAGTACACATGGATGCTAATGCTACTGTAAAGTATTCATCAAAATGTAAAGCTTTGACAGTAAATGAGAGATGGGCTAGTTGTCTGCAACTATGCATCTTCCTCAGGATTTATGATAATAAGACCGGAGTTGAAGAAGTTCCTCAAATCAAAGTGAAGTTTTGCTTGAATTACCTAAAAAGTTAACTCAGGTCCCATAGAACAAGAATGTATGGTCAGAGGGCTATGCATTATGGCAAATGTAGTAATAGGCTCTGGATTTAACCCAGCCATTTTATTTATTATTATTTTTTTACAGATTTTATTTATTTATTTGATATAGAGAGAGAGCATGAGTAGGTCCAGTGGCAGGCAGAGGGAGAGGGAGAAGCAGACTCCCCACAGAGCAGAGAGTCCGATATGGGTCTCTATCCCAGGACCCTGAGATCATGACCTGAACTGAAGGCAGAGGCTTAACCAACTGAGCCCCCCAGGCACCCCTAAGCCAGCCATTTTAAACCAAATTTATCTGGAGTGCAAATTCAGATTTTTAAACAGGGTCATGCTTATCTTAGTGATTCACAAATACTCCCTTAGTGGCCAAGTAATTAATGGAGACTGGTCCTTCAGCTTCATGATATTATACTTTGGGACCCACCAACTCTTTTTATTCTGTTTTTACTCACTAAGCCACCTTCTGTTCTTAATTTAGTTTCCCAGGGAGGTTTTTCTTTCGGTTAAAAGATATTCTGAGACGCCATTAGGAATATTCCAATCTACTGGTTTTCATTCATTTATCCTTTTAAAAAAAATCACTTTTGTTTCTAAATCCAGTTCTACAGGCCTGAGTTTTTAGAAGCATAATCATTGACATAATTAAGAGATGGAATCAGAAAAAAAAAAAAAATGCAGCTTTCCTCTCAAAGCCCGTAGCCTCGTCTCAAAAGGCCACCTTGTTTTACTACTCTGTTACACACTGACCAAAACACATCATTACTAGATTGTTTCCTACCTGCAGAGCTTTAGTGCGATCGGATTTTCTGAGCAGCACAGGTGCTGTGGGCGGTGGAGGCGGAGGCAGAGGAGGAGGTGGAGGGGGCGGGGGCGGCGGAGGAAGAAGAGCAGGAGTGGGGGTGACTGGCTGTGGCAGTGTGGGAGGAAGTATCGCTCGAGATTCTCCAGGGGTGTTTAGCATGCGGGCGGGCACATTTTTGAGTTTACCACTTATGTGACAGGTTTGACCACAGCTTGGGCAGGAAGAATTTTCCAAGACAGTCTGTAAGAAAACATTATATTTGGCAAATGAGTAACAGATTAATTTGGTTCTTGCGGCTCAGAGCCTTGGAGATAATAGCTACCACGTATTGAATGCTTTCTCAGTATAGTATGTGTTTTTTTTTTTTAAGATTTATTTATTTATTTATTTGATAGAGAGAGAGAGAGAGAGATCACAAGTAGGCAGAGAGGCAGGCAGAGAGAGAGGAGGAAGCAGGCTCCCAGCTGAGCAGAGAACCCGATGCGAGACTCGATCCCAGCACCCTGAGATCATGACCTGAGCCGAAGGCAGTGGCTTAACCCACTGAGCCACCCAGGCACCCCTAGTATGTGGTTTTTAAAAAATATTTTCTCATTTATCACAAGCCCATTCATTCACCCATTCATTCATATATTTGTTTTGTGTGTGCAATATGCCAGGCACTGTGGGTATGATGTGAACCCTATCTGTTACACCGTGGAGCTGACAGTCTGGCAAAGAAGACAGGCATGAAACACAGACACACCCAGAACAAAACAAAGTAATGTTTCAGTGAAAACAGGGAGGTGTGCTGTGGGCATGAATAAGGAGAAACTTGGAGAATGACATTAAGCCATAATCTCAAGGATGGACTGCAATTTATCAGGTCTCAATGGAGATAAGATCTGGGGAGAGTTCCTGGCAGAGGGAAAAATACTTAATGCAGCTAAAAATTGTCATATAGTTGGGGCGTCTGAGTGGCTTACTCCGTTAAGTGTGTGCCTTCTTTGGCTTAGGTCATGGTCTCTGGGTCCTGGGATTGAGCCCTGAGTCAAGCTTCCTGATTCTCTCGCTCTCCCTCTGCCCCTTCCCACTACTTGTTCTCTATCTCAAATAAACAAAATCTTTAAAAAAAAAAAAAAAAGAATGTAGCATATTCAAGGATTGATAAAAAGGCCAAGGGGATGGAACATGAATGTTAGGGGCTGAATTGTGTCCCCCAACCCCTCAAATTCGTATGTTGAAGCCCTAGCTGTAATACTCCAGGATGCCTTTGGAGATAGGGCCTTCAAAGAGGTGTTTAAATTAAAATGAGGCCATTAGAGTAGGCTCTCATCCAGTTTGACTGGTGTCCTTACAAAAAGAAGAAATTTGAACATACAGGAGAAACATCAGGGATGTGTGTGCAGAGACAAGGTGATTTGAGGACACGGGGAGAAGACAAGACAAAGCAGAGAGGCCCAAGAAGAAACTAACTCTGTCAACACATTGATCTCAGACTTTCAGCCTCTAGAACTGTGGGAAAATAAATTTCTATTATATAAGCCACCTAGTCCATGCCACTTTATTATGGCAGCCCTGGGAAAGGAAAAATAACCCTATGAAGTCAGATGGTGTATTAGTTTCCTATGGTTGTTTTATCAAATTATCATAAATTTGGTGGCTTAAAACAATTGAAATTCATTTTTTTCAGTGCTGGAGGCTAGAAATCTAAAAATCAAGATGACAGCATGGCTGTGCTACCTCCCAATGCTGTAGGGAAGAATCTGTTTCTTGTCTCTTCCTGTTTTTGGTAGCTATGGGCATTCCTGGCCTTGAGACTACATCACTCCAATCTCTACCTGTGCTCCCACTGCTCCTCCTCTCCTCTTGTGTGCTCTGCTTTCTCCTTTATAAGGACATTTGTTATTGGATTTAGGGTCCACTCTGATAATGGAGTATGAGCTCTTCACTTCAAAATCCTTAACTTAAGGGGCACCTGGCAACTTTTGATCTTGGGGTTGTGAACTCAAGCCCCATGTTGGGTGTAGAGATTACTTAAAAAAAATCCTTAACTTAATTACATGGGAGAAAACCCTTTCTCCAAATAAGGTCATATTTATAGGTTTCAGGGATTAGGACTTGGACATATCTTTTGGAGGCCATTGATTCAGCCCACCATAGATGGCATCATCATTTTTAGAGGAGGAAACTCAGGCCTAGAGGAGTAAGGTGATTTGCCTTTCTTCCTGTCTAATTCATCTTGAGGTACAAATTCCAGGACAAGGATTGTAATCCCAGAAGCTCCCCTGCAAACCAACAAGTGCAATGTTTATTTTCTTGAGTTTTAGACATTGAGAATAGGGGCCTTGCTTAGGGGAGTTTGGAGACAGTGGATATATATGGCTTTTTCTACCTCTATCAGTCAAGAAAATAGAAATCATCCTAAGTATTTAAAAGAGGGTGAGAGTAAGGTGGGGAATTGGTTACATTGATGGTGAAAGAGATGAAAACACACAGGGAATATTGAGGCAACCCAGAGATTAGCAAAAAATAAGCCATGAGCCTGGAGGGACAAAGGGAAGAGCATTATAACCTGGTCTCTAGAGGTGGGTTAACCCAGAGAATCCAGGAACTTGACAGACTTACCTGGAGGGAGCTGGGGTGAGGTAGACAACAACCCTCACTGGAGAAATTGTCCAAAGCAGAGAATAAAGGGGAAACACACTCCCTCCACACCCCCACCAGTCTCTCTTCAGTGTCTCCCATTAGCCAAGCACAACTGGAACCAGGTGACATGGAGCATAGCACATACAGCCTGCATGGATTAGCCCCAGTGCAGTGCAGAGTTGAGCCTTGAAACCTAAGGAATAGATCTGAGGGCAAAGAGGCCTAAGACGAGCACTTGCCTGTAGCCATTGCTCCTTCTGGTAAAAGCATGCTGGGATTCCTATAGGGGATAATCCCTGCCCTCCTTCCCTAATTCCAGATTTCTTTTCTTTTTTTTTCCTTTTTTAAGATTTTATTTATTTATTTGATAGAGACACAGTGAGAGAGGGAACACAAGCAGGGGGGGAGGGAGAGGGAGAGGCAGGCTTCCCGCTGAAGAGGGAGCCTGATGCTGGGCTTGATCCCAGGACTCTAGGATCATGACCCGAACTGAAGGCAGACGTTAACGACTGAGCCACCTAGGTGTCCCCGGATTTCTTTTCTATTTAACAATACCAACCTTCAGTGTTTCCTGGAGCTTGCATAATTCACTTTCCAAAATGCAAAATCGTTCTTTTAGACTGTGGAGTTCTCGGTGGCAGAAACGGGATGGAAAGATGGTGTCTTTCAATACTTCTAAACTCTGAAATGAAAAAATAAACAAGCCTGAATTCTGTAAGCAGCATGATCAGGACAAGAAAAAAAGGGAGAAGAAAGTGGTTTGATATATGTTTTACAGAAACAAAGGCCTACATGACCCCATAATTTCATCTTACCTGAGCTTAGTCTGAGTGTTGTATGGACCTGAGCACACACACAGGTGAACACACATACCAAATATGCAGAAAAACCATATTGCTGAAAATGGGGTTGTCAAAGCCATACCTGGGCCATGCAGTTCTGGCACCAATTGTATATAGACCACATTCTATTTGTCCAAAGTTTTACGGTATCTTTGATATTAGGAAGTCTAAAGTTCCAGGATGGTCTTAGCCAACTTCTGCTAAGGGAAGTATCTGCTGAAGGAATAACCACTCTGTAGGAAAAACAAAACCAAACGAAAAACCCCTGAGTTGGAATAACAGCTTTATTTATTTATTTGTTATTACTATTATTAAAGAATTTATTTTTTTTCATTTGACAGAACGAGAGCACAAGTAAACAGAGTGTCAGGCAGAGGGAGGGGGAGAAGCAGGCTCTCCACTGAGCAGGGAGCCAGATGCGGGGGCTCGAGCCCAGGACCCCGGGATCATGACCTAAGCTGAAGGCAGATGCTTAACGACTGAGCCACCCAGGCGTCCCTAACAGCTCTACTTAAATAAGCTTGAGCCTCTAAATCTAAGCTTGAGCATCCAACTTTTGGATTTGTCTCAGGTCATGATCTCAGGGTCTTGAGATTGAGCCCCATATCTGGCTCTGCACTCAGTGGGAGTCTGCTTGGGATTCTCTCTCAACCTCTGCTCTTCCCCTCACTTGATCTCTCTCATTCTCTCAAATAAATACATCTTTAAAACATAAAATAACATGCTAGCTTTATAGTATGGCTCAGGAGCAGAGACTACCTAAAGCCAAAATTTTCATTACATTTTAGAGTTCCAAGATGCACTTATACAATAATTTACTTGATAAATAAATAGTAATAAATAATAAATAAAATAAACAGTAAGTAAAGAGGCGTCAGGGAGGGCGCCTGGGTGGCTCAGTGGGTTAAGCCTCTGCCTTCAGCTCAGGTCATGATCTCAGGATCCTGGGATCGAGTCCCACATCCGGCTCCCTGCTCAGAGGGGAGCCTGCGTCCTTCTCTCTTTCTGCCTGCCTCTCTGCCTACTTGTGATCTCTCTCTTTGTCAAATAAAGAAATAAAATCTTAAAAAAATAAATTAAGAAAAAAAAAGAGGCGTCAGGGATTCAGTAATGAACAACATGATAAAAACCATGCCCTCATTAAACATACATGTTTAATAAAGTCAATTAGTAACATGTATGGATTGTTATATAGTGAATAAATACTATGAGGAAAAGGATAGAGCAAGAGAGAAATGTTGAATGGAGGTGAAATTTTAGGTAGGGTGCTAGGGAAGTCTCACTGAGAAGGTGACTTTTGAGAAAACAAAACAAACAAAACAAAAAAAAACCTCAAAGTAAAAAAGCTAGCAATACATGGACACCTGGCTGGTTTAGTCAGTAGAACATACAACTCTTGATTAATGGTCATGAGTTTAAGCCCTATGTTGAGCGTAGAGCCTATTTTAAAAAGGTTAAAAATAAAGAAGCTAGCAATACAAATATCTGGGAGAACAATTCAGGCATGGGCAATAATAAGTGCAAAGGCCCTGAGACAGCAGCTTGTCTGAGGTGTCTAGGGAACAACAAGGAGGCCAGGATGACTAGGATGGAGAAACTGAAGAGTAGGGGCATTAGGAGAGAATGTCAAAATCAGATCATATGGCTCTTGTGGGTCATACAAAGGATTTTATTTTATTTATTTATTTTTGTTTTAAAAAATATTTTATTTATCTGACAGAGAGAGATCACAAGTAGGCAGAGAGAGAGAGGGAAACAGGCTCCCTGCAGAGCAGAGAGCTGGAGGCGGGACTCCATCCCAGGATCCCGAGATCATGACGCAAGCCGAAGACAGCGGCTTAACCCGCTGAGCCACCCAAGGGCCCGCCTCATACAAAGGATTTTAATTTTGACTCGGAGAAAGGAAGACATTGGAGAGTTTTTATTTATTTTTACATAATCTCTACACCCAACTCATGACCCGGAGATCAAGAGTCACACACTCTTCCAACTGAGCCAGCCAGGTGCCCCAGGAAAGAAATTGGAGAGGTTTTTTTTTTGTTTGTTTTTTGTTTTTAAGATTTTATTTATTTATTTGAGAAAGAGACAATGAAAAAGACCATGAGAGAGGAGAAGGTCAGAGGGAGAAGCAGACTTCCCGCGCAGCCGGGAGCCCGATGCGGGATTCGATTCGGAAACTCCGGGATCATGACCCGAGCTGAAGGCAGTCGTCCAACCAACTGAGCCACCCAGGCATTCCGACACTGGAGAGAGTTTTAAGCAGAGGGGCAATATGACATGTTTTTTACGAGGCTCACTCTGACTGTTCTGCAAAGGCAGAAGCAGGAACACCAGTTAAGGGCCATTTTCAATATTCAAGAGAGAGAGAGAAGAGTTAAGGATAACATGGTTAATGCTTTTTGAGGGCCAGTTTAGTTTAAAAAATTTTCTGTAAAGAGAGCTATAACAACAAAATGTATAATGTATGTCATTGTGAAGCCCAGTATCTTGGGCTTCTGATAACTTAGAGTCTCTTTCAGTAACACATTTAAACCTCTGTCCCAGAGAATAACTGACCAAATTTTACCAAAACTGAGATTTAAATTCCAGTTATATATTCCTCTTGCATCTCTTAGTTACCAGATTTATACAATTAAACTGACTAGGGAAAGAGAAAATAGTTACTGTGCATCTCCAGTACAATTTCTTGTGATTTGAACTTCATTTAAACACTTAAAAAAAAAATATTTTATTTATTTTTTTGAGAGAGAGAGAGAAGGAATGGGGGGAGGGGCAGAGAGAGAGGGGAGAAGCGGTCTCCCCGCTGAGCAGGGGCCCAGGAGAGGACTCTGGGATCATGACCTCAGTTGAAGCCAGAGGCTTAACCAACTGAGTACCCAGGCGCCCCTAAACTCTAAAATGATGGTCACCACATAAAATTTAGAATGCTCGGTCAAAATTTAATTTCTGAAGAGGGAGGAATAATTTTTTAGTATAAGGATGTTAGAAATGTTGCATGGGACAATATTTTTAAAATTTCATGTTTTTTTTTTTTTTTTTTTTAAGATTTTATTTATTTATTTGAGAGAGAGAAATCACAAGTAGATGGAGAGACAGGCAGAGAGAGAGAGAGAGGGAAGCAGGCTCCCTGCTGAGCAGAGAGCCCGATGCGGGACTCGATCCCAGAACCCTGAGACCATGACCCGAGCCGAAGGCAGCGGCTTAACCCACTGAGCCACCCAGGCGCCCAAATTTCATGTTTTATTAGAACTTTACATTTAATTGGGCATTCTGTATTTTTATTTGCTAAATCTGGTAACCCTATCCTTGAGGGATTTTTAATATTTTTTCTTCTTCACACTTACACCTTACCTTTCTGGTGAGGGTGGTGGCGGAGGAGGTGTGATTAGCTTGGGCTGAAAGTGAGAGGCTTCTCTTTTTTTGAATAATCTTTTTGCTTTGGCTTTTAACTTTCTTCTTCGTTGCTTGAACTTAGGCATGATTTCTGTAGAAAAAAAATTTTTTTACATGTTTTTAAAATTTTAGAATAATAACACATACAGAAAATGGAGAAGTCTTAATTGTACAGTTCAATAAATTATCACAAAGTGAACACACCCTTGTAACCACCACTTTGGTTAGGAAATAGATCACTGCCAGCATTCCAGAAGTCCCCTGAAGTGAAGAAAAATTTAAACCCAGATTTAAAGTATCTTTAGAGACTCAGCTTTGGCATTATATTGCTCTTTAATTTTGTTTTGCTTGCCTTGCTCTTCTTCATTAAGTCAAGTGTATTTCCATTTCTTATAAGAGAGAAAATGACTTTAGTTGGGTTATGGTCAGTTATTAAAAGAAGTTTCTTTCCAGGAACATTTACTGAGCACCCATTGTGATAAGCAGAGTTGGTAATGGAAGAAACAAATTTAACCACTGAATATCCATTTACTTTTAGGCACCTTCACATACATTTTCTCAGTGAATCCTCACTACCTGGCAAGATTTTATCCCCAAGGACAAGGATTTTTATTCCCATTTTTTACATTAAGAATAAACTTAGACATAGAAAGAGTATATGATTTGCCCAGTGTAATGCAGTAAATAAATAAGTCTCGGAAGACTGTTCTTTCTAACATTCTGTGGTGCAACAGTTGATTAAATGGGTGGTATACAATGTAATAGCAGTTACCCCAAATCTAAGACACCCAAATGTTTCAAAACATTTATTTTAAAACACTATTTAGTGTATTTAGCTTTTAATCTGGATCCTTTTCTGAAGAAAATTAAGTCAGAGCTAGTTTGATGTGAAGGTGGGTAGCCAATTGCTGCTACCTGAGGAACAAAGATGTCGTTATTCAAGTAGAACTAAACATGGGCTCAAGGGCTGGGCCTCCCTGCCTTCAAACTCACATTTGAATAGGAACAATTGGCCTTTAAAATACAAATTCATTCCACTTTTGTTCACCCAGTACCCTTTCAATACTTAGTATGCAGCTCTAGGCTTGGCCAGCTCTCGGATTGCACTGGCTGAAGAACCTCCTTTTTTTTTTTTTTTTTTTTACTGATTGTGGGTTGTGAAAACTCCGGAGTGGCTTACTGCAGTTCCAAGTGCTTTGGTCTTGCAGAGGGCACCCCTAATGGCAATGGGCAACAGTGCATATATCAACAGCCCTTCTAGGAGCAAGGTTCTCAATAGCATCTTACTGAGCTGATGCCAGGTCTCAAACTAGCAGTTTTCCTTGGTTGTTCTTAGAGGCATGGGAGATACAGCAAAAAGTAGCTGACTTCCCTTGTATTCTATCACTTCTCCTTCCTGCTGAAATAATGAAAGAAGGCTAAGCAGGGATTATTAAATACACAGGGTATTTAAAGGACTCACTGATTTTTTTTTTTTTTTAAACAGACTTAAAATAACACAAAACAACAATACTCTGAAGATGTTTAGGAGAACCTCAGAGGAAGTAAGCAATCTTGCGGTTGCCTGAAAAAAAGATTAAACCTCATCACATCCATGCCCAGGACTTTCTATGGAGAGATGTCACTGAGAACCTCTATCTAAGGTCCAGAGTTCACTGGGTGAAATCCCCAGAATCTGAGACTTCCATGGTAACTTCCTCTTCTTGTCTCCATCTGCCCCTTGCAGCCCTCCCCAAATTCTGTTCCCTCTCTCCCTTTGATGTCTTTTGTTAGACGTCAAACTGACACAGAGAACTGGTCTCCTGCCTCCTTTTTTCTTATATTCACCAAGCACTCAGTTACAAAAGTAGACTTCAGAAAGGAGCTGGACATTCTGGTTTAAACTTGGTAGATTGGCTCTATTCCTTTATCTCCACTCCCAACAGTGTGCTAGGGTTGGCAACAACTGATACATTTTCAGGAAGTTTGTGAGTTAGTTGTGAAACACATCCACCATTAAAATTAAATTATATAAATTATATAATATATTACATATATTTTGTATAACATTATTACATTATAAAATGTATATTATGTATATTGATGCAAAGCTCATTACTTCCTAATGATTTTACTATTATTTATGCTGTTGAGGTTGTTTACATTATTGTATCTATATAGTGAAAATGCTATAAAATGCTGATTTCTTTCCAATTCCATATTCAGTGACTTCACATTGAAATCTTGAAATTGGCTATGATGGGAGTATTTACATCGTGGACATAACACCACAAATCAGGGCTTGATTCATTATGCTGTTGATTGTTATGAGAGTGATAAAGAAAACATTAATAATACAGGTTAGATTTAAAAGCAAATCTTGGGGGCATCTGGATGGCTCAGTCATCATTGTGTGCCAAGTATACTTCAAGAAAAAAGTAAATAAAAAATAAAAGATCATGTTAATTCTGGAAAAAAATTCTCATATATTATTCCTATTGTTATCGGTTAGTTTTCTTTCAGTATAGGTGTGTGTACAATATATTATATACTATGTATAATTTACAAAATAAATGTATGTAATATATAAATTTATATTTTACATAAGTTTATATATTATTACATATATATTATATACATACACACACCCCTAAATAAAAAAATAGCAATAGTAAAAAATAAGAGCTTCAATTATACTATTTTTGTAAATTTTCATAAAGTTTGAAAATTTGCAAAATAAAAAAGTATGATAGATATATGTGTATATAGACATATAACATTTATATATACACACACAAATAATAGTTTTTAGTTTTTGGCTGAGCAGAATCATGATACTTCATGCCTAGATACTTCAACTTGAGTTTCCTAACATGGACATGGACATTGTCCTACAAAACCAATCACAGCCAGGAGATTTAAGCTTGATATTATCTAAGAAGTCCATAATTACCTCAGTCACCTCAATAATATCCTTTACAGCTGCTCTCTTTCCCCTTCCACAATGTGTCTTTTTAGTTTCCTTCAATTCACAATAGTTCCCTAGTCTTTTCATGTAAGTATTTGCCTTTCTTTCTATTTATATTTCTGAAGACTCCAGACCAGTTGTTTTGGAAAACGTCCCTCAGTTTGGGTTTGCCCAAATATTCCTTTAATGATCTTCCTGACTTTAGTCTTTCTCCGTGCCAATCATTTTCTACAGAAAATGATTACTAGAGTTAGTAAAAAAAAAAAAAAAGGATCCTGATAATTCCCTTGCTTAAAAGTATTTGAAGATTCCTTTTCATTCTCTGAATAAACTAAATTCCTTCATGCCTTTCAAAGATCATCACAATTTAGTCTGATGGCCCTTTGCTGCCTCATCTCTACTAGTGATTCGTGGTACTTCAGGTATACCAAACACTGAATACTTTCTACAGTATAGTTAGCAGGCTCAGGCTCTCCCTCTGCTTGGGGGTATCCTTTTTCAAGTCAACTTATATAGCTTCAAGATGCTGTTACTTTTTCTCACAGATATTTGTTGAATGCTGATAATCCACCATGGTAGGTAGGTGTGGTCGGTTTGGGGATACAATTTGAGACAAGGCCAACATAGTTTCTATCCTTATGGAATTTATGCTGATAAAAATGTCATACCTTTTGTACTTCTATAGCACTTTATAAACACTCTTATTATAACATTTACTGTATTGCATTGTAATTTTTGTTTGCATGTTTGTCACCCAGCTAGACTACGGACTTTTCAAGGTTAAGATTAATTTTATTCATCTTTGTTTTCCTGGAACCAAGAGTGTAGCAGGCATTAAATAATTTTCATTCAATAAATGAATGAAATAAATCATTCCTGCTAAGTGTTAGGTAGCAAGGTGTCTCTTTTTTAGTTCAGGAATATGCTTTACTACAATTACATTTTGTAAAATCTCTTGGCGAGGGAGGTTTTTAGTTTTTCAAATCATTCCACACCTTCATATGGTTAAAGGATGGCTCCAAAACTATTTCCAGTGGGAAGATGTAACAAATAATAGAGTAAGAACTCAGTTGGCTCTGCTGCTTCTATTAAAACTCCACCCAGTGATGGGAGAAGTGCTTTTGGTCAGGGGGTACTTCCAAAACTGTGACAGCAACGAAAATAACAATTGCATTTCATTACCCTCTTCCTAAAACACATTTTATTTTTTTTTAAAGATTTTATTTATTTTATTTGACAGATAGAGATCACAAGTAGGCAGAGAGGCAGAGAGGCAGGCAGAGAGAGGAGGAGGAAGCAGGCTCCCTGCCCAGCCACCCAGGCGCCCCTAAAACACATTTTAATGTAGGTTCCTATACTTTCCCATAAACAGCTTTCAGTCAATTAATCAATTTCCATTACTAGTTCAATTCATTACTCTTGAACATTCATAGGGCTATTTCTGGTACTTGATTGTATTTAATTTTATTTTTCGCAGTACAACACTGCTTTTTTAGTTCCTGCCTTGTTTCTCTGACGTGACGGCAGCTCGCTAAAATGTAGTCCAACACAGCATTAGGCACAAGTAAACAGGGCACACTTAAAAAATTGACACTGTCACAGAAAGTCCGGCGATATTAAGAGCATATCAAGGAACAAAGAAATACTGTCTGTCAAGAACTGTATATTCTCAAACTTTAACGTGCATAAGAATCACTGGGAGGGGCGCCTGGGTGGCTCAGTGGATTAAGCCTCTGCCTTCGGACCAGGTCATATCTCAGGGTCTTGGAATCGAGCCCACACCGGGCTCTCTGCTCAGCAGGGAGCTTGCTTCCCTCTTTCTCTCTGCCTACTTGTGATCTCTGTCTGTCATATAAATAAAATCTTTAAAAAAAAAAAAAGGTGGTGGGAGATCTTGTTAAAATTCATATTCTGAATTTGATTCAGAATATGATTCTGAATTTTATTCAGTGGGTTTGGGTGGAGCCCGATAATTTGCATTGTTAACAAGCGCCCAAGTGATGCAGATGATGTTGGTCCCCCGACAACACTGAATAGCAAAGATCTAAAGGAATGTGCAAAAGGAAGGCAGATGCTTTGATCCAAAACGTATTCTGCAGAGCGTTAATTAAATATAAAAGTGTGGTTAGGTTGGAGCCAGGGCGAGCAGTTCTTACCCAACCTCAAACCTCCTTCTCATCTCCCCGAGTCCAGCCAAAGTCCCCACCTCCATAAATCTTAAGAACACAAGCAGCAACAGGCCCAGCTGCTGAAGACGCCAGCCCAGGTAACACAAGGGAGATTCTCCCTGCACTCACAAGTCTAAGAGCCCGGGATCAGATGGAGTCCGGGTAGTGGCCTCTCCTTCTCCTTAAAGAAAGATTCAAAATTAAAACCTTATCATGGAGGGACCAATCGTAGCAAAGGTCTCTCCACGATTCGCTGTCTGGGTAGTGTAGGAGCACAGTCTGGTTTGTGATTGGTTAAAAGGTCACCACGCACTGGCCAATGAGAGCTGAGGCGCTTCTGGTATGAATAAGTGGAAGGCGGGAGCCATGGGGAGGGGAAGCAGGAGACCTAAGAAGGTGTGTCACGTCCCTTATGCTGTTTGTGGAAGCTTTTGTGTAATTGGTGGGTTCTTCTTCCGATTATACCAATCGCAAGCTCTTCTCTGCGGAGCCTTAACTATGAAATTGAAAGTGGAGATGAGGATGCAGCCAATGGAAAAAAAAAGTGCACAGCAGCCAATCCTCCTGCAGCGTTTTGTGTCTTTGCCCAACTGGAGAAAGTGTTTCATGTGGAGGGGCGTTACCCAGTCGCCAATGGGCGGGCGCCAGTGAAGCGGAGGAACCAATGAGTGTGAGACGTTGAGTGACAGCTGTCCAATAGAGACCCTCAGTGCTGGTACGGATTGCGGCTTAAGCACCGCGGCGGTCTGAGGAATGTCAACTATTCAACATGGAGGCGGAGGTCGATAAGCTGGAACTGATGGTGAGTGTGAAGTGAAGGAGATCTGCTGGGTAGTTTATTTCTCCCGGATGGTCTCCAAGGTGGGATGCAATTTTGAGTCGCCGAAAACAATGGGTGGCGGAAGCTGGACCATATTCGAGTTCCCTCCTCTTGTATCAAAGGGAGTCGCCGCCGCCTGGTCGCTTTTAACCGCCGCGGAGGAAGGGGTTACATCCGGGAAACTCGTGAGGGAAATGGCGGGAGATGCTGATGTAGCCGGGCCTTTGGAATTCCTTGTTCCTTGCCCTTACCTTTCCGCCCCCCAAGGAGCTGTGGCTCCTAAAGACAGCGTTCTATGCATTTCCCCCTCAAAGACGTGACTGGAATGATCCTTAAACGCCCCTTGAAGGGGAGAGGTCGTTCACGCTGCAAGAAATGGGGATGGAGGGTGGGGTGGGGAATAAACCGAGGGGGGCGGAGAGAAATCCCATTAGGGCAGAGCGGTTCACGTTCTCCAAGGCGGGCTGAGAAAGTCTGAGAAGGGTTTTGACTTGCGTGCAGAACTTCCTGGCGGCCAAGGGAAGCCCCAAGACCAATTTCTGTTTGGCTGGAAGGTGGCAGTCCTTGAGTGGGGGTGAGAGGTGTGAGCGATGGGGACCTGAACCTCGATCTCCTTTCTCGACGCACGGGAGGAATTGGGACCTAGAAGGCACTCCTCCTCTGGAGTTGCCGAATTTCATTCATTTATGAAAGTAGGGGGCGGGGGCGAATAATTGGAAAGGACTCCCGCTGCTGCTTGGCCTGCTCGGAGGCGCCAAACTAAAGGGATGCCCTAGTTTTCTTCTATGGATCCTTCCCTGACTTCCTCTTTATTCCCTTCCTCCCATTCTTGGACGACCAGCGTGATCGCCCGCGCTTTTTTTTTTTTTTTTTTCTTAGTTCCCCTTGTTCTTTCTCCAGTCCTTTGCTCCCTGTATTACCGTGTGTGAATTGGACTGGCTTTCTTTAAAATGTGGAATTTGGAGGACGCGCCCATCGTTTAATTCCTGTCGTTTTTTGTTAAAGGAAAATAGCAAAATTAAGTAAAAAAAAAAGCCCAACTCTTTCTTTTCTGTCTCAATCCGCCGTCCTCCCCCCTACAATACTCTGGCTTTACCACTTAAGATATCATTTGTTCCAGTGCTGCTTTCTCCAAGCAGAACCTTGGGTCACTTCAACATCAGCACTTGTAGTGATCCTGGAAGAAACTGAGTACCACACTCACCCCCATTCCCACCTCCAGAAAATGTGAGAGTTTGATATACCTTATTATTTTCTTCTGACTTATTAATGAATTAAAGTGCCTCTCAAATTCAGATTTGACTAGAGGGCTTTCAGTTGATTCCGACAATTTTGAGTTTTAATTTTCTTTGTGGGAGTCTGTGGGGAATGGCGTGGGGCGGGATGGCAGTGAAGAAGGAAGAATTTTCTGTTGCTTTACAAACCTGTGAAAATGAACTTTTAGTTTAACGTTTTGTTATTTTTATCATTCATTAATCAAACAGAAGAATCCAAAACATGTCAAGTATCCTAGTTTGATTCTGTTAACAGGCATAAATTAACACGGGTCTTGCCCTTTTCCCCATTCTGAATTCCTCTCTGAATGGATATTTCTGCCTTAAGTTTAAGATGCTAAATGGTACTAATTCTGCTTTTAAGTGTTTTTCTCCCCCCTCAAGTTAGCTGTTTATTTTTGAGGTATCAATTAAGGAAGCCCTTTCTTGGACTTTGCATGAGAGACAGAATTCTCACAGGACTTTTTTTCTTTTCTTTCTTTTTTTTTTTTTTAGGTTGAACACATTTTAATTTAAGAAAAAAATGATTAAGTGTACATCTTGAAAAAAGGTTTTAGAAAACTGTCAGATAGCCATACTCTTAAACTTTTAGGTGTTTGAATGATGGGGTAGTTTCAAAAAAATTCTTTGTAAGGGATGAAGAGAAAAAAGCAGGTTTTTAAAAATTACTTGCTGGTAACCTAGTGGTATGCACCCCCCTTCAAGTTATTAGTTGTAATTAGTTTGTTTCCATATTCATCAGGGTTTAAAAATGTATTTGAATGATTATAGTTTTGATACAGAATTAACAAAGATTTCTTTTGATTGAATAGTAAAAGGTGGTGTATCTCATCTTCAGATTTGCCATGTGCTTTAAAATATTTTATGAACTGGTTTAGTTTCTTAGATTGGAAAGAAATTATTTCCTATCCAATCCTCTGAGTTTTGGTTCTGCTTTACTTTGAGTAAAGGATTTGTTGAGGAACTAATGTTGAAAATTTAATAAATGAAAGAGAATGCATACTATTTAACTTTGAAAAGAAAGTATTCTCACTTTTTAGAAAGCCTGGTCCTCTTATTTTAAAAATATTTCATATTTTTCTTGTTTGAATTAACTTCCAATTCAGAAAATTAAATATCTGTCTCTGAAGTACTTGTCTTTAAAACCTGGTCCTTGGCTGGCAGAGTTGAACTATTCTAATACCTGAGTTATGTGGCCTTAGGATTTGAGATCAAGTCACCCATGTTCCAGCTGTCCTGTATTTGGTTTATTTTTTAGGAGGTTGAATCTAAATAGCTGAACTAGACTATTTAAAGTTTTGTATAAATAATGGAAAGTATTTTTACATCAGTCAACATTATTAATGGGGGAATAAGCTCATTGTAGAGTAATCTTTGTTCTCTAACTTTTTTCCTTTCACTTACTGGTTGAGTGATATTTGTCCAGTGTTCTTTTGTGGTACCGCTAGTGATTGTGCAAAAGTACAATGTGATGTTATGATACTATTTCTATTTCTGGGTTTATAACAGACTTCTAAATGATTTCTTACTGGTTAAAAGGTTGGGATAATGATAATTAGCTTGAATCTAAGAAAACCTGATTTCTAAATCTCAGAACCTCCTCCTGTACCATTATTATTTCCTTCTTGATGTTTGTATGTTTGAAGAAAGTGGAGATGATTTCCTCTTATGTTTAAGATCTTTAGGGGCTAACTGAAAATTTAAAATCCCCTTCCATAGTATTCCCTTAGGTAGGGTCTTGTTTAGGACTCCTTAATTCCTTGAGAACCTGTAAATTTTTGAGATAAAAAGAGCTTTTTAGAGTTCAGTGTATTTATTTTATTTTATTTTTTTAAAGACTTTTTATTTATTTGACAGAGATCACAAGTAGGCAGAGAGGCAGGCATCGAGAGAGAGAGAGAGAGAGAGAGAGAGAGAGAGAGGAGGAAGCAGGCTCCCTGCTGAGCCGAGAGCCTGATGAGGGGCTTGATCCCAGGACCCTGAGACCATGACCCGAGCTGAAGGCAGAGGCTTTAACCTACTGAGCCACTCAGGCACCCCTATTTATTTTATTTTATGTTTTAAAATATTTTATTTATTTATTTGACGCAGAGAGAGCACAAGCAGGGGAAGAAACAGGCTCCCCATTGAGCAGGGAGCCTGATGTGGAATGTAGGGCTTAGTCCCAGGACTCTGGGATCCAGTTTAGTGTAGTTTAGATTCCAGAAAGATAGATTGGGTATTTAGAGATCGGAAACTTATTTTACTTTTCATTTGTTTTCTCTGATTTTCTTACTTAATCGATCATTTGCAATGGGGAAGCTAATCAACATATCTCAGCAAAACAAGTATTTTTCACAATTTTGTCTCAGTAGTAATTATAACTGGTTTTGTTAATACTAGTCTTAAGGTATTAACAAAACCCATATTAATAACTTCTGAAGCTTAGGATGTACTTACAGAAATCCTTTCTATATATTTTTGTTAAGTATTAATCACAAGTTAGTCATTAGAAAACTATAAGTTAAGTTCTTTCTTTTTAACATTGATATACATGTTCTTAGGTTTTGGATGTCTTTTGTCCAAAATGGTAGCCCTTCTTTAAATTCTTTTCACACTGATGCTTCAGCTGATGCAAGATGCTTTTGTTTTCCTTTACTATCAATATCTGCTAACGAATGCTCTGACTTTATTGCACTACTGTACTTTACAGCTAGCAGTGCAATAGTATTGTCAAAGCATCTGAAAGCAGAATGTACACCAGAATTTTGATTCTTGCCTTACATCTTTCTTCAGTATCTGTGAGTAATTTACCACAATCTTTGTTGCTGAAAGTGTTTAATTTTATTACCCTAAGTATATGTTTCAGGAAGTCATAATTTGAAAAAAGCTCACTATCGTAATTAATGCACTATGAAACACATTGAGGTAATATTTTTTATACCTGAAGTTGATATGACTTGTTTAAATGAGTAGTTGGATTTTTCTTCTTTCTGTAACAGATTTGGATAGGTTCTGGCATGTCTTGGGTTTTCATTGAGTTTTAAGGTGAATTAGTAAGTAATGAAAACAATCTCTGCTGTCTATTTTATATGATAACTTGCCCCCAATTTTAATTGATGTTAATTATGTGTGCTATGTAGTTTATGCTTGAATTTCAAACTTATGAGTGCTTGTTTTAAAGTTCTTTTTTGTAGTAATGAAATAGAATAAAGTGTGAATCCATTACTTCTTTTGTAATCAGTTTTTAGATATAATTTGCATACAAAAAATGTACCAATTTTAGTTGTACAATTTGATGAGTTTTGAAAAGTGTGGACAATCATGTAACCATCCCCACAGACATGGTATAGAACATTTCCATCACCTAATGTTCCCTTATGCCCCTTTGCAGTCAGCCAGCCTCTTCCTCCCAAGCTCCCTGACAATGATTGATCTCTAGTTTTGCCATTTCTAGAAGTTCATATAAATGGAATCATTTATAGCTTGCAGTTTTTGTGCCTGACTTCTTACACTTGGCAGAATGCTTTTGAGATTCATCTGTGTTGTTGTACTTAGTAGTAGTTGGACTATTTTTATTGTTGAGTAGTATTTCATTGGTATTGATTATCACAAACTATTTATCCATTTACCAGATTGTGAACTCTGGGTTGTTTCCAGGTTCTGCTTATTATGAATAAAGACATTATAAACATTGTAGTGTAAGTCTTTGTTTGGACACAATGTTTTTGTTTCTCTTGGGTAACATAATAAAAATGTATGCTTCATCTCATAAAAGAACCACTGAAATATTTACCAAAGCTATGATTTAGGGTTCCAGTTTCTCCATATCCTTACCAACATTTGATATCTTGGTATTGCCAGTCTTCTTTTTCTTTTTTTTAAAGATATATTTATTTTAGAGAGAGAACGAGCACCTGTAGCAGGGACAGAGGGAGAGAGAGAGAGAGAATCCCAAGCTGACTCCACACCGGGCACAGAACCCAATGTGGGGCTCAATCTCATGACCCATGAGATCATGACCTGAGCCAAAACCAAGAGTCATTCAACCATCTCAGTCTTCATTTTAGCTATTCTAATAGTTGTATAATGGTATCTGCTTATAGCTTGAATTTGCATTTCCTTAATGGTTAATGATATCCACCATCTTTTAACGTGCTTATTTGCACTTGGAATATCTTCTTTAGTGAATATCTGTTGAAATCTTTTGCCTATTTTCAAATTGAGATATTTGTCTTTTTTTTTTTTTCAAGATTTTATTTATTTAATTGAGAGAGAGTGGTCACCCATGAGCAGGGGAAAGTGGCAGAAGCAGGCTCCCTGATGAGCAGGGAGCCCCATGCGGGGCTCGATTCCAGGACTCTGGGAACATGATCTGAGCTGAAGGCAGCTGCTTCACCAATTGGGTCACCCAGGTGCTTTCTTCCTTTGTTTCTTTTTTTAATATTTTATTTATTTATTTGTTAGGGAGAGGGAGGGAGAGAAAGTGAGAGAGCACACAAGCAGGCAGAGAGGCTGGCAGAGGCAGAGAGAGAAGCAGGCTCCCTGCCGAGCAAGGAGCCCATGTGGGACTCTATCCCAGGACTCTGGGATCATGACCCGAGGCGAAGGCAGTGGCTTAACCTACTGAGCCACCCAGGCGTCCCACCCAGGTGCTTTCTGAGATGTTTGTCTTTTTAACTATTTTAAGAGTCCTTTAATTTTTTTCTGTTACTGCCCTCTCACATAAAAATTTTTGATGAAGTTCAATTTATGCATTTATTCTGCTATGGATTACGCTTTTTTGTGTTGGTTTTTTTTTGTTGTTGTTGTTTTCTTTTGATTATTTATTTATTTATTTGACAGAGAGATAGAGAGTACAAGTAGGTGGAGAAGCAGGCTCCCTGCTTGGCTTGGAAGCTTGATCTGAGGACCCTGGGATCATGATCTTAGTGGAAGGCAGCCACTCAACCGACTGAGCCACCCAGGCTCCCCTGCTTTTTGTTTACAATCTCAGAAATCTTTGCCTAACTCAAGGTCACAAATGTTTTTTTTCTAGAAGACTAGAGTGTTAGTTTGTACATTTCTTTTCTTTTTAAGGGTTTATTTATTTATTTTAGACAGGAAGAGTGTGTATGAGTAGGGAGAGGTGAAAGCAGACTCCCTGCTGAGTGTGGAGCCTGACATGGAGCTTGGTCCCAGGACAAGATCCTGACCTAAGCTGAAACCGAGAGTTGGGCTCCTACCTGACTGGGCCACCCGGGTGCCCCAGATTTTACATTTAGATTCCTGTCCATTTAGAGTTAATTTTTGTATGTGGTATAAAGTGAGAGTAAAAAGTCTTTTCATTTATTTATTTATTTTGCATATGGATAATCCTCTTTTCTGGTAGCATTGGTTGAAAACTTTCTCATATCCCTATTGAATTTCCCTTAGCTCCTTTGTACCAAATCGGTTGAATGAGTATGTAGGAACTGGTTTATTTATTTATTTAAAGATTTTACTTATTTATTTATTTGAGAGAGAGAGTGAGATCTCACGTGTATGAGTGCGGGGAGGGGCAGAGTGAGAGAGAGAGTCTGAAGGACACTGTGCACTGACACCCCTGAGATTATGACCTGAGTTGAAATTAAGAGTCGGTCACTGAACTGTCTGAGCGACCCAGATACCTGGTTTATTTATTTTTGAACTCTGTTTTGTTCCATTATGACATATCATGCTATCATGGTTACTGTACCTATATAATAGGTCTTCTGTTACTGTTGTTCCAGACGTAGATTTTAGTGATTCATCCGTTGCATATAACATCCAGTGTCTATTACATGAAGTGCCCTCTGTAATGCCCATCACCCAGTTACCCTATCCCCCTACCCACCACCCCACCCCTCCAGCAGCCCTCATTTTGTTTTCTATAGTTAAGAGTCTCTAATGGTTTGTCTCTCTTTTTTCTTTTTTGGTTTGTCTCTTATAATAAGTCTTGAAATCATTTAATGTGAGGCCTCAAACTTTGCTCTTGTTTTCTAAAATTTTTAAATTATTTTGTATTTCCAAATAAGCCTTTTTTTGAGGGGGGGGGGTCAGTTTCTTAAAAAAAAAAAAAAAAGACTGCCTGGGAGTTTGGTTGGGATCATGTTAAATCTAGAAAAAAATTTAGGGAGACTTGATAGCTTGACAGTAATGAGTTTCCTGATGCTTGAACATTATCTCTATTTATTAGGTCTTTTAAAATTTCTTTCAACAGTGTTTTGTAGTTTTCAGTGTATAGGTCTTATTTATAAATTTTTCATAATCTGCTCAGTGTGATTTCTACTACTGCTCTATATCTTAAAATTAGAGCAAGAAGTGTTACAACATGTCTTCTAAAGAAATTTCAGGGGAAAAGTAAGCTATTTGTTAAGCAAATGTCCTCAAAAGCCAGGAGAATGGATACAGAGGGAAGAAAGGTATCCGAGATATTAGGCATGGACTCAAAGACATCATTTGGTAGGGAATGAAGAACATGACTGCTTATGAGAAAACTATTTTATTCCCACATTTCATATATTAAAATCTGAGTTACCTCTCTAGGCCTAAAGTGTGGCTGCTTTTCTCTTCTTCTGCTTTTAATTTCCTACCATTCTCAAGTAGGCAGTTCAAGCACTGGGTAGGATTCTGTTTTTTAATCAGGTAGAACATTACATGGCGAGGAACTGAGGGAAGAAAACTGCTTAATTTGAGGATCTCATTTCTTTTCTCTAAAGAAGCGAATTGAGAGGCATCTGTCTGACTCAGTCAGCAGAGCATGAGACTGTTCGGGGTCTTGAGTTCAAGTAGGCATGGAGCCTACTTTAACTTTAAAAAAAAAAGTGAGTTGATAACAGTGTAATGCATTTCCTTTTAGATGCATCATTAAATTTTCTTTCTATCCCAGAGCATGTACAATCATTAAGTTTTCTGGGTAAAAGATTATATACTACTTAAATAAGAATAAAAATATATACCAGATGGTGCGGAGAGGGAAGGTTCTTCTGCCTTGAACTGTATTTTTTTTTTTAATATTTATTTATTTGACAGAGAGAGATCACAAGTAGGCAGAGCAACAGGCAGAGGTGGGGAGGGAAGCAGATTCCCTGCTGAGCAGAGAGCCCTATGTGGGGCTTGATCCCAGGACCCTGAGATCATGGCCTGAGCCGAAGGCAGAGGCTTAACCCACTGAGCCACCCAGGTCCCCTTTGAACTGTATTTTGATGTGAACACATCTTCAATTTCCGTAGTAGGTATGAAATACCATATCTATGAATTTATTTAAAATGAAGTGGGAAATTTTCTTCTTCCTTGGAGGAAAGTAAAAGTTTTGAAACAAATAAAGAAAAGATCTTACCTTTGTTATCCAAATATAAAGTTTCAATATTGAGAATGTTGCTAATAAATAAAATTTATTCTCAATTAGACTTTAAAAGGTTAAACTTCTGGGGCACCTGGTTGCCTCAGTCAGTTGAGTGACTGCCTTCAGCTCAGGTCATGATCCCAGGATCCTGGGATCAAGCCCTGAGTCAGGCTCCCTTCTCAGTGGGGAGCTTGCTTCTCCCTCTCCCTCTGCTTGCTGCTCTGCCTACTTATACTCTCTTTCTATCTGTCAAATAAATATAAAAAATCTTTTAAAAAAAGTTATACTTCTAAATTATGTTAATATATAACATTTTAAAAGTTTGAATAAGTCAATTCTTGATTCTCTGATTCAGTGTTTTTCTCATTTTATAAGTGAGGAAATAACTCAGTTTTTGGTAAGATTTCCATGTAGTGACAGTGATTGTAAAATACATTTAACTTTTTAGAACAATTTATTTGTGTTAGGAAATAGAGTTGTTTAACTTTTGTAAATGCTTTTTTCCCCCCTCAATCTGCCTAATTATAAATGACAGTACTTCGTACTTTCAGTAAATGTTACTAGGGCAGGCTAGTAAAAGAGGAAAATAAATGAATGAATGAATGATTGAATAAGGAGAAGACAGTATCTGCCTTTTCTGTACCCAGCCATATGCTTAGCATTTGGGTTTCAAAAGCAATCACACTTTTTTTTTTTTTTGAATGACAAAAAAGCAGACTATCTCTTGGTACTTAATGTACTTTCCATTTTCCCCCCTGCTCCATCTAGGAGTACAGGTGTTAAGTTTATTTGGCAGTCTTTTTTACCTTGTCATTGACACTAAGGCAGAATCTGTATTTCTCTTAAGGTGATAGTTTTTAATCCCGTTTTTCCCCTTTATGCCATGGATCTTTAGAGGAGTTCCACCTCACCAGAAAAATATACAGAGATACATTAACTTGGTAACTAGTAAGCAGGATTTGTATACCTTTGCCCCCATGGACTGATGGGCCCCTTATTAAGAATATCTGCTATTCAGGGGCACCTGAGTAGCACAGTTGGTTAAGTGTCCAACTCTTGGTTTCCTCTCAGGTCATGATTTTAGCGTTGTGAGATTGAGCCCCGTGTTGGGCTCTGTACTCTGCCTGGAGTAGGCTTAGGTTTCTCTCTCCCTCTCTTTCTTTCTCTAAAATAAATAAGTAAATTTTTTTAAAATAGATTTTATTTATTTATTTGACAGAGAGAGAGAGATCACAAGTAGGCAGAGAGGCAGGCAGAGAGAGATAGGAAGGGAAGCGGGCTCCCTGATGAGCAGAGAGCCTGATGCAGGGCTCGGTCTCAGGATCCTGGGATCATGACCTGAGCTGAAGGCAGAGGCTTTAACCCACTGAGCCACCCAGGCGCCCCTAAATAAGTAAATCTTAAAAAGAAGAAAAGAATATCTGCTTTTCAGAAGTTAGAAGTATTTGAAATTGACTACACATCATTAATCTTATATCCTTTTCGGTATATATGTAAGTAAGAATTGCTGCCAAACATGTACTCTCTCAAGATTATACTAAGTTTTTGTTTCAAGTATGTCCACTATTTTGTGCTCTGTAATTTGGGAATGTACCTGTTTTGTCATGTTGATGACATTTGCTAACATTATAATTTTAAGATTATCATCTGTGTTTTATATACACATTTTATACAATATTATAATCTATTCTCTCTATATATTATTCTCTCTATATTAGACAGTATAATGTTTGAACTGTGTTGTTTGCCAGGCACTTTTAGAGATCAGTGATTTTAAAAAATAGCCTGGCATATTTGGGACAGTGAAATTCAATGTGGCTGAGGTGTAAAATGTGAAGCATCTGTGGTGAATATGTTAATGTCATCTTGTGAAGAATTATACTAAGAGTTAGAGTTAATTCTATAGGCATTGGGAAACCCCAATGACCTTTTTAAAAAATTTTTAAATATTTATTTTATCTTTAAGTTATCTCTGTACCCAACATGGGGCTTGAACCTACAACCCTGAGATCAAAAGACAGATGTCCCACTGATTGTGCCAGCCAGGTACCCTAACCGCAGTGATCTTGAAGAGTGACTTGCACTTACAAAATTTGCTTTAAATAGTTATCATACATGTAATTTAATTAGAAGATGAATGAAAAAAGCCCCTTACAATTCTATGAATATTATATCTATGTTGTATATTTTAGATTTTTTTGCAGGTATATATTTAACTTTTTTTTTTAAGATTTATTTATTTGTTTTAGAGAAAGAGAAAGAGAGCATGATGGGGAGGGGTAGAGGGAGAGAGAGAGAGAGAGTCTCAAGTAGACTCTGTGCCATGCACAGAGCATGATGTGGGGCTTTATCCCATGGCACCAAAATCATGACTTCAGCCAAAACCAAGAGTGGGATGCTTAACTGACTGGACCACTGAGGTGCCCCTATTTTTTCTAAACCAAGTTTGTTCAGTATATTATGAAAATCTCTCCCTGTAGTCCTTTATGTGTCCATAGCACAATTAACAAATAATCTAGGGTCCTGAAATCTTAAAAAGTTAGACTACATTCAACTGATAAAAGCAATCTTTTACAGGCAGGGGCTTGCTTATGTGTTCTGTGCTAATAATTGTTTCATAAAAGCCTGAAGATTAGGAACTGATGAAGCTTCTGCTCACTTCTGCTTTGATGTTGCTATTTGCTGGAAATAACATGTGCAACCTGGTGCTTGTGCATATTAGTGCTTATCTGCTCAAGACATGCATTGACATGTGTTCTTTCTGGAAGAGACTAGGTAATAGTTCAGCCCTTCAGTAGAAATACACAAAAAACAATTGTGATTGTGTATACATTTGGGGTGGCCCTCAACTTTTGGGAACTTTCTTTTTTCCTTTTTTCTTCATATTTCTTAAAACAGGCTTTAGAGGGTGGTTGGGTTCCCAGATTGTTCTCCAAAGGAATGAATGTTCTTTCATCTATTCCTTTTTGTCTTTGAGCATTAGGCTGTATATTAAAAGCCAGGGGATATAAAAAGGAAGATAGGGCTCTTATAAGCAAAACATTTGAAATCAAGTGGTGACACTATCAAGCAGACAAATGATTCTAATAAGTGAAATGGTAAGCTAGAGCCCTGAACAAAATAAAATGAGAGTAGATAAAGGTGTTTGTAAATCTGCATTGGAGGGAGGGGAATATAAAGAAAGGAGTGGGTTTGTTAAGTGTTAGTTTCTTTGGTTGATAATATTGCTAACCTAGATCTAGAAGTATTAAGTTTTCCCTTAAAATAATGTTTCTATGGAAAATGTATTTCTAAGCCTAGCTACTAAGTCTAGAATGTATCTCTACCAACTTCTCTCATCATAAATAAGATTGCCATATTTCTTCATTTTTTTGTGGTTTGATGCTGTTGAGGCAAACTCGCTCACATAAGGATGTGTTTGCTTTTTTTAGAGCACTGGTTCTTTGGAAAGGGAGTGCTATTGTGGCAGTAAGAATCTGTAGGTTGTTTGTTAAAAGGAAGTATTTTTAAGTTGGTCCGTGTTCTTTTCTCCTTGCTGCCAAATAGTTGAGTGGTATAAAGCGTTAAGCTGATTATAATAACTAGTATAATAGACAGATTATTATATGTTTATGCAATATGTAGCATACTCTAAAAGTCAAAATTATTTCCTAAACTATTTCTTTTCCTGCTTATGTAGTATCTTCCTTACACTCCCAGTCTGTTTCCAAGGATGTCCAGTTGGCAGAATGTAATTTGGCTGTTTGGGGGCCTTTAATGTTGATCTCAATGGACTTTTCCTAGCTAAATTGCATATTTTATCACTTATAAAATGGGTATAAAAGTTTCCATTTATTCTTTTTACTGAGTTAGAAGAAAACTGGCTTCTGAAATATGAATATCTTTGGTTTTGAAAAAATTCAGTAGTTTTGGAGTGCCTGGGTGGCTCAGTTGGTTAAGTGTCTGACTCTTGATGGCTCAGGTCATGACAGCGTCATGAGATCAAGTGCCCTGTTGGGCTCAGCACTGAGCATGGAGCCTGCTTAAGATTCTCTCTCTTGCTCTCTCTCTGTCCCCCCAACTCTAAAAAAAAATTCACTAGTTTTATTTTAAGTATTCTAATGCTCCTAAAAATAAGATAGGTAGCTAAAGTTAAAGAGCAGCCTCACTGTTAACTAGGCTTTAAGAGGCAAATTTCTAACTGAAGAGGGCTGTGAATGAAATTTTTCAACATCGGTTTGTGTACTTAATCAGATGCTAATGAATTATGGAGACTATAGTACTTGGTCAGCAAATTTTGTACCAGGTGACTAAAAAATTTTCTGTTTATGTCCAGATCCTAGAACCCTATCGATATTGTCTCTGCTGTGTAAATAGCTCTGAGTAGTGCAATATTGCTTATAGGGTTTTGGTATTTGGGAAAAACAATGGGCAGGTTGCAGAAACTATATAGCTGAAACCAAATCAATAGTCATCTTTGTTTAGGGAGAAAACAAATAGTAGAAGCTAATTCTTAATATAAACATTAAAATCCAAAACTTAAATGTCATTTTAATATCTTAGGAGAAGGAAATTTATCTTTTCTAAATTTTAACATTTTGATAAATTAAACTTGGTTTTATATGTGGTATTATAAAATACTAGAATATTAGTGTTGAGAGGGACCTTAGATTTCCAACTCTCTCGTTTAGTAGAAGAGACCCAGAGAGATGGAAGACTTACCTAAGGCCACATAACTTGTTAGTGATACCAGGGCTAGAACTTCTACCAAGTAGCTCAATCCTTTTACTTTTTTTTTTTTTTTTCCTGGATCATACTACAAGGTTGTGTTCAGGGGGAATTTTTTAATGGACTAACCAGTGATATTAGATTTGAAACTTAAAAAACACACACACACAAAACTTTAGCTGAAGTCTTTACATTCCCTGCCCCTATCTATGTGACTTTTATTGGCTCTAATGTCCTATGTAACATGTATAGACTTTCATCAAACTGCATAAAAAATATAGTAATGAAAATGGAACTAGAGGGGTGTCTGGGTGGCTCAGTCGTTAAGCCTCTGGCTTCTGCTCAGGTCCTGATTGCAGAGTGCTGGGATTGAGTCCTGAATCGCGGGCTTCCTGCTTGGAGAAGCCTGATTCTCCCTCTCCCACTCCTCCTGCTGTGTTACCTCTCACTGTCTCTGTTAAAGAAATAAATGAAAGAAAATAGAAAAAGAAAATAGAACTAGAGGCAAATCACTTAGACTATTTTGTCATTTATAAAATGAAGGGACTCTGAAAATCTTGATTGTTTTTCTATTTTTCAACATTGCATTTTTTGGGTCCCTGCTTATTTCCAAGCCCACCGACTTCACTGATAAGTAAATACTTCCCCTGTGTATTATCATGAAATGTTCTGTTCAGTTCTTCACAGAGAGTTACATTCTAATCTCAAGCTGTTTTTCCCATCTTTGTTTTTTTAAATTTGTATTTGTGATAAAATATATATAAGAAAATTTACCATTTTAAGTTTATAGTTTATTGGTATTAAGTATACTCACATTCTTGTACAACCACAACTACTACCCATTTCTAGAACTTCTTTATCTTTACATACTCAATCTCTGGGCCTGTTAAATGATAATTCCCCATTTCCTTCTCCCCCTGTTTTTAAAAGTCTGTTTAAAATTTGTTTTATCTTCTGAAATATTTTTCCAATAGAAATGTGGGCCCATTACTTAAGCGGGGATGGAATTTTAAAAAGTTTTTTGAAAGCAGAAGTGTACATATAAATGCAGTTAGGGGGAGGAGGAGGTAGGAAATCCTGAATTTAGCATTTTCCAATTTCCTTGGTGTAAATATTTCCACCTTGGCCATTTGCAAGCTTCTAGCATGATTGAAAGTGAAGTTGGGAAGACATGCACAGTAGCACATGATATAGTATTTTCATTATGTACATGTGGTGGATCTCAAGAGCATATATAATAGTAAAATCATTGGGAAGTTATAATTTTTGAGTATTTGTTTTTAACAATTTGTTTACTGGTAAATTTATGTAATTTTTAGTTGTGCCTGTGTTTAACAATTGGTTTATAAACATATTTTAAAATTTAGCTGATTCTATCATCATTGATTGGAAGCACACTCTTTGGTATCTTGCTAAAATAGAAGTTACTTAAAAGCAGGAACGATTTATTATTGATACTGTTTGATGATTTTTTTTTTAAAGATTTTATTTATTTATTTGACGGGGAGATCACAAGTAGATGGAGAGGCAGGCAGAGAGAGAGAGAGAGAGGGAAGCAGGCTCCCCGCTGAGCAGAGAGCCCAACGCGGGACTTGATCCCAGAACCCCGAGATCATGACCCAAGCCGAAGGCAGTGGCTAAACCCACTGAGTCACCCAGGCGCCCCCCTGTTTGATGATTTTAATACATTGTGGACCACCAGGTATTATAGGAAGCCATAGCTAAAACAGCTATCTTGAAAAGAAGATATTGCTAAATGGTCTTTGGGATTATGGTAGTTAAACTTTAAGAAGAGTTAAAATATCAAGTTAAAAAACACACATGGGGGCTGCCTGGGTGTCTCATTTGGTTGGGTGTCTGCCTTCTGTTCAGATCCTGGGATTGCGCCCCTCCTTGGGCTCCCTGCTCATCAGGGAATCTGTGTCTTCCTCTTTGTCCCTGCTTGCTCGCTCTCTCTCTCAAATAAATAAATAAATAAATAAATAAATAAATAAATAAATAAAATCTTTCAAAACACACAGGTTTAAGAATTTCTGTTTCATAAACAAGTTAAGAGCTCCTAGAACAGAGATTTTTTTTAAATTTCAGCATAGTTAACATACATGTCTATATTACTTTCAGGTGTAAAACAGTGACTCAGCAGTTCTGTGTATTACTCAATTATTATCAGGATGAAAGTGTATGCTTGATACCCTTCACCTGTTTCACCCATACCACCCCCCCCCCCACCGTAACAGTGTATTTGCTCACTAATTATGTTTTTTGGTTTCTCTCTCTCTCTTTTTTCCCTTTGTTCGTTTGTTTTGTTTCTTAAATTCCACATATGAGTGAAGTTATATGGTATTTTTCTTTCTCTGATTGACTTATTTCACCAAGTATTATACTCTTTAGTTCTGTCCATGTTGTTGGAAATGCCAAGATTTCATTCTTTTTTCATGACCAACCAAATAATGTTCCATTCTATCTATCTATCTATTACATACTCTTTTTTTTCAAGATTTTATTTATTTATTTGAGAAGGAAAGCAAGCACAAGCAGGGAAGAGGGACAGAGGGAGAGGGAAAAGCAGATTCCATGCTGAGCAGGGAGCCTGCTTTGGGTCTCAATCCCAGAACCCTGAGATCATGACCTGAGCATAATGCAGATGCTTAACTGACTGAGCCACCCAGGTACCCCATATATCACATATTCTTTATCAGTTCATTTATCAGTGGATGCTTGGACTGTTTCCATAGTTTGGCTATTATAAATAATGCTGCAGTAAACATAGGGATGTGCGTATTCTCTTGAATTAGTGTTTATGTATTCTTTGGATAAACAGTCAGTGGTGAAATTACTGGATTGTAAGGTAGTTCTGTTTTTAACTTTTTGAGGAACCTCCATACCGTCTTCCACAGCAGCTACACCAGTTTGCATTCCCACCAACACAAGGGTTCCTTTTTCTCTGTATCTTCACCAGCACTTGTTTCTTGAATTTTTTGTTTTAGCCATTCTGACAAGTATGGAGTGATGTCTCATTGTGGTTTTGATTTGCATTTCCCTGATGATGAGTAATGTTGAGCATATTTTCATGAATCTGTTTGCTATCTGTATGTCTTCCTTGGATAAATGTCTGTTCATGTCATCTGCCCATTTTTTTTTTTTTTTAAGATTTTATTTGAGAGAGAGAGAGACCAAGCATGAGTCGAGGTCAGGGGGAGTGGAGGGAGAAGGAGAAGCAGATTCCTTGCTGATCAGGGAACCTGACTTGGGGCTTTATCCCAGAGCCCTGGGACAATGACTGGAGACAAAGGCTGACCCTTAACTCACTGAGCTACCCAGACAGATGCCCTTCTTTTGCCCATTTTTTTGAAAAAAAAATTTTTTTTTTTTTAAGATTTATTTATTTTAGGATGGGAGGGGCAGAGGGAGAGGGAGAGAGAGAGCTAACCAGACTCCTGGCTGAGTGTGGAGCCCGAGGTGGATGGCACTTGATCCCATGAGCCTGGGATCATGACCTGAGCTGAAGGCAGAGGCTTTAACCCACTGAGCCACCCAGGCGCCCCTTTTTAAAATTTTTTAATTAAAAATTTTTTTTAAAAAAATATTTTATTTATTTTTAAGCAGGCAGAGAGCCAGGCAGAGAGAGAGAGAGAGGAAGGGAAGCAGGCTTCCTGCTGAGCAGAGAGCCCGATTCAGGGCTGGATCCCAGGACCCTGGGACCATGACCTGAGCTGAAGGCAGAGGCTTTAACCCACTGGGCCACCCAGGCGCCCCTAAAAATTTTTTTTTTAAGTAGGCTCTCCACCCAATTTGGGATTGAATTTAGGACCCTTGAGATCAAGAGTTGTGTGCCCTACTGACTGAGCCAGCCAGGTGCCCCAGGAATTTTCTTTTATATATATACATGTACGTATATGGTAATTATTAAAAAAAAATTTTTTTTAAAGATTTTATTTATTTGAGAGAGAGAGCGATCACAAGCAGGGGCTAAAGGTAGAGGGAGAAGCAGGCTCCCCACTGAGCAGGGAGCTCAATGTGGGACTCCATCCCAGGACCCTGGGATCATGACCTGAGCTGAAGGCAGACGCTTAACCAGCTGAGCCACCCAGGTGCCCCTTAATTTTTTTAAAGATTTTATTTATCTGAGAGAGCGAGAGAATGAGTGAGTGAGAGAGACAGAGTACACATGAGCCGGGGCAAAGGGGAACGGAGAAGCAGACTCCCCTGCCAAACAGGGAGCCCGAGATAGGGCTTGATCCCAGGACCCCAGGATCATGACCTGAGTGGAAATCAGACAGTTACACAACTGAGCCACTCAGGCACCCCTATATGTAGTTATTATTAGTCTGCTTAATGAAATCTAATTATTGGATAGTTTAATCATAGTATCTAATCTAACAATTATATAAGCAAATGAAAAGCCTTCATTTTTGAAAAACATTTTTTAAAAAAGATTTTATTTATTTATTTTATTTTGGGTAGGGGCAGAGGAAGAGGGAGAGAATTTATGCTGACTTTGGAGTCCCACTCAGGGCTGGATTCCATGACACTCAGTTCATGACCTGGGCTGAAACCAAGAGTTGAACACTCAACTGACTCAGCCACCCAGGTACCCTTTTCTGAAGGACATTTTAAGTACCATTTGTTTTGTTTTGAGGTGCTGTTTTAAATTAAGACCTAATATATTTTTCTGGTTTATGGCAACTCTACTGTTAGAGATGCAAATCAGTTTCAGATTCTTAGAAAAAAATTTAAAATAATAACTGTCTCTTTTTCTTCTTTTTCTGTTCCAAAAGTTTTTGGTTGTAAAGATAGAATTTTGGTAATCATAGAGTATTTTATTCTCTGTTTGGGGTTTACTGCACATCAAGGTCCCAGGCTGGGACCCAGGTTCAGTAAACTGGGATAATTTAGATTGCTACTCTTATACTGTATGTAGCTTTCCTTGTATAATTCCTGTCTCTTTAAGGTCTGTAATATTGGTCTGTGTGACAAATACTTGTAGTTCACTGTTTAATGGAGTTGCAGATAATGGTAAAATTGCAGGTATCCCTGAAAAGAAATTTGTTTTGTGTTTTACCTTGCACATTTCGTACCAAAGGTAGAAAAACGCTGCCTCAGTGATGAGTTTGTCAACCCTGGGAATTTTGGAAACCATTGTTAGTTCTTGTATTAATATGTGACAGTATTTGCTTGGTGTCTTAATTTTGGTTCTAAAAATAAGAGAGATGCATAGAGAAACATTTTCAACATTTAAATGCATTTTCAAAATGTTAACTAGTTTTTAAATTTTTAATAGAGCACAGGTATTATAGATGATGGAGGTTTTATGTACTTTTCTATTTCCATATTTACCAAATTAGTGTATTTCTCATTATTGAAATACTAAAAAAAAAAAAAAAAGAGGAAAAAAGAAGAATAGTTAACAGTATCATGTTTATTGATATGTCTTTTGGTTCACAAAAATATTATTTGTGCTGATCTTCAGTTCCAGAAAGCTGACTCTGATCTGGATTACATTCAATACAGGCTGGAATATGAAATCAAGACTGATCATCCTGTTACAGCAGGCAAGGTAACCTCAAAAGAAATCTATTTTTAACAGATAATTTTATTAAAAGATTTTCTGATAGCATTTTTAATAGTAATATATTATAAGTTAAATTATTAAGTACTAAATATACAGAATCTTAAAATATTTTCATGTTTAGAAGGTTGGTCACAGTATACTCAAGAGATTATACCTGCAGTCAAGGAAATGTGTGGCTACTCTTTTTTTTAATGCTTAATCATCAAGAATTATTGAATTCAGAGGTATAAACCACTATGGAAGCCTCTGAAATCTGAGAGAGAATATAGATACCTGTAGAGTGGTTGTTAAAAAGAAGGGAGAAACTATGATAGTTATGATATTTTCTGAGGAAGACAATGATACACTATAAATTTGTTACATGAACTGTGATTTTGCATAAAATTATATACTTAGTTATTCTAACTTTAGATTGATTGAAATATTAACTCCATTTATGTTCCATAAAATTATAACTACATGTACACATGCCCATGGAGATAAAAGCAATTTTTTCAAAGATATTTTTATTTATTTGAGAGAGAGAACTGGGGGGAAGGGCAGAGAGAGAGAGAGGGAGAGGACAGAGAACCTTAAGCAGAATCTCTGCTTAGCATGGAGCCCAACAAGGGGCTTGATCCCATCACCCCAAGATCATGACTTGTGCCAAAATCAAGAGTTGGACGTTTAATTGACTGAGCCGCTCAGGCACCCCAACAATTTTGTTTAAAGCAAACAAGTTTTTAAGCATTGTCATTAATAGTAATTGACTACTTAGAGCATTAATGTTAAATCTTTGACAGCAGATAAATATCATATAGTTTTAAGAAAATTTTTATGTACTTAAGAATTATTTTGGATTTGGTAGAAGTACAAATTAAAATAATGTGTCGTCCCCCCCCACACACCCCTGTAAAGACATTGTCTTTTTTTTTTTAATTAACATATAATGTGTTATTAGCCCCAGGGGTACAGGTCTGTGAATCGTCAGACTTATACACTTCACAGCACTCACCTTAGCACATACCCTCCCCAATGTCCATAACCCAACCCCCCTTCTTCCCTGGCAATTCTCAGTGTGTTTTGTGAGATTAAGAGTCTCTCGATCCCATCTTTTTTCATTTTTTCCTTCCCTACCTCCCAAACCCCCCATGTTGCTGGGGAGATCATATTAGGTAGATCATATGATAATTGTCTTTCTCTGATTGACTTATTTCGCTCAGCATAATACCCTCTAGGTCCATCCACGTCTGGGTCCATCCACGTCGTTGCAAATGGCAAGATTTCATTTCTTTTGAATGACATTGTCTTTTAATTGAAGTATAGTTGATACACAATGTTACCGTAGTTTCAGGTATACAATATAGTGGTTGGACAACTCTATACATTATGCTATTTTCACCGTAACTGTAGCTTTACCATATCTCACCATACAACACTATAACAATACCATTGACTATATTTGCTATGCTGTACATTTCATCCCATGATTTTTTCATTCTGTAACTAGAAGCCTGTACCATGTACTCCCATTGTCCGTTTTGCTTATCCCCTCATCCCCCTCTCCTGGGCAGCTACCAGTTTGTTCTCATTCTGTTTCTACTTTGTTTGTTCATTTGGGGTTTTTTGTTTATTTGTTTGGTTTTTAGATTCTACATATAAGCAAAATCATATGGTATTTATTTTTCTATGTCTGACTTATTTCATTTAGCATAATACCCTCCAGGTCCAGCCATGTTGTTCCAAATGACAAGATCTCATTCTTTTTTATGGTTGACTAATATTACATTGTACATATATACCACATTTTCTTTATCTATTCATCTATCAGTGGGCACTTAGGTTGCTTCTACATCTTGACTATTCTAAGTAATGCTATAATAAACATAGGTGTGCATACATCTTTTTACTAAGAGTGTTTTTGTTTTCTTGTGTGTCTATTTATTTTCTTTGGGTAAATACCCAGTAGTAGTGGAATTACTGGATCATATGGTATTTCTATTTTCAATTTTTTGAGGAACCTCCATGCTGTTTTCCACAGTGGTTGCACCAATTTGCATTTCTACCAGCAGTGCATGAAGGTTCCTTTTTCTCTACTTCCACATAAACACTTGTTATTTCTTGTCTTTCTTCTTTTTTTTTTTTAAAGATTTTATTTATTTATTTGACAGAGAGAAATCACAAGTAGACAGAGGCAGGCAGAGAGAGAGAGGGAAGCAGGCTCCCTGCTGAACAGAGAGCCCGACGCGGGACTCGATCCCAGGACCCTGAGATCATGACCTGAGCTGAAGGCAGCGGCTTGACCCACTGAGCCACCCAGGCGCCCCTTGTCTTTCTTTTCTTTTTAAGGTTTTATTTATTTATTGAGAGAGAGTGAGCACAAGTGGGGTTGGCAGCAGAGGGAGAGGGAGAAGTAGACTCTCCTGCTAATCAGGGAACCTGGCCTGAGGCTTGATTCCAGGACTCTGGGATCATGACCTGAGTTGAAGCCAGATGCTTAACTGACTGAGCCAACCGGGTGCCCCTCTTGTCCTTTTGAGTCTAGCCAATTTGACAGATAAAAGGTGTTGTCTTGCTGCAGTTTTGATTTGCATGTCTCTGATGATTAGTGATACTGAGTATCTTTTCATTTGTCTGTTGGCTGTTTGTGTGTCAGTCTGACAACCCATGAGATCATGACCTGAGCTGAAATCATGAGTAGGATGCTTAACCCACTGAGCCACCCAGGTGCCCCTGGAATTGTTTTCTTATTTCTCTTTCTGCTATTTCATCATTAGTATATAAAAATGCAATAGATTTCTCTTTATTAATTTTGTGTCCTTTAACTTTGTTGAATTAAGTTATTCCAGTAGTTTCTTGGAATGTATAGTATGTCATTTGCAAATAATGGCAGTTTTACTTCTTCCAGTTTGGATGCCTTTTATTTCTTGTTGTTGTCTGATTGCTGTGGTTAGGACTTCCAGTACTATGTTGACTAAAAGTGGCAAGATTGGATGAACATCCTTGTCTTGTTTCTGAGCTTATAGGAAAAGCTCTCAGTTTTTAGCTCTTAGATGTTAGCTGTCGGTTTGTCATATATGGTCTTTATTATGTTGAGCTATGTTCTCTTTAAACTCTTGAAACTAAAAACTGTTGAGAGTTTTTATGAATGGATGGTGAATTTTGTAATATGCTCTTTCTGTAACATTGAGATAGGATTTTTTTCCTTTCCCTATTTAGTTAATTTGATACATGACATTGATTCATTTGCAATTACTGAACCATCCTTGCATCCTTAGAATAAATACTATTTGGTGAATAATCCTTTTAATATGGTTTTGAATGTGGTTTTTGATACATTGTTGAGGATTTTTCCATCTATGCTCTTCAGGGATATTGCCCTGTAGTGAGTTCTTTTTTTTTCTTTTTTTTTTGGTTTTGGTTTTGGTATCAAGGTAGATTTTGCCTTGTAGAATATATTTAGAAGTTTTCCTTCTTCTGTTTTTTTTTTTTTTTGAATAGTTTGAGGAGAATAGGTATTAACTCTTTAAATACTTGGTAGCATTCACCTGTGAATCCATCTGGTCCTGGACTTTGTTTGGTGGGAGTTTTAAATTTATTTTTAAGATTTATTTATTTATTAGAGAAAGAAAATGAGAGCAGGAGAGGGAGAGAGTCTTTTTTTTTTTTTTTTTAATTTTATTTATTTGAGAGAAAGAAAGAGAGAATGAGTGCAGGGGGAGGGACAGAGGGAGAGAAAGAATCTCAAGCAGATTCCTCACTGCTGAGTATGGAGCCTGACATGCAGCTGGATCCCATGACCCCAGTACCATGACATGAGCTGAAATTGAGTTGGATTCTCAACCTAATGAGCCACCCAGCTGCTCCACGGATGAGAGAGTCTTAAGCAGATTCCATGCTGAGCATGGAGCTTGACACAGGACTCCATGTAATGACCCTGAGATCATGACCTAAGCTGAAACAAAGAGTTGGACACCTAATCAACTACACTAACCCAGGCGCCCCAGTGAGAATTTTTTGATTATGATTCAATTTCATTGCTAGTAGTCAGTCTGTTCAACTTTTCTATTTCTTCTTGATTCAGTTTTGGAAGAGTAGAAAATCCTAGAAATTTATCCATTTCTTCTGGGTTGTCCAATTTTTTAGTATATAATTTTTCATAGTAGTCTTAAAATAACATTTTACATAAAATTGGGAAATCATTGTGAATGTTCAGATTTTACTGTTAGATTCTAATCCTAGAGTTCTGTGGGAGTATAGTTTGAACTGTTTTAGTTCCTTAAGTGTGTTGACTTTTTCTTTGTCTTTTCCTCTTTTTCTCTTTGACTGAAGATCAACCAACCAGTTTGGTCCAGTGATATTGCCTAATGACTGTCCACAGGACTCATCTGAGTCAATATATTTCAGGTACTAAGTAGAAAACATTTCATATGGTGCTTCCACTTTTCCTCCACCTTCTATCCCTCATCTTTGTTCTACTTTCAGTTATTCTTCTCTTATACAAGTTTCCTTTAAAAAAAACTGCTTTATTGAGCTATAATTTACATACCATGAAATTCATCCTTTAAAAATGTATAGTTCTATGGTTTTTAGATTCACAGAGTTGTGCAGCCATGACCACCATCTACTTTCTGTCTGTACAGTCTCTAGATATGCTGTCTGAACATGCCATATAAATGGAATCACAACATGTGGCCCTTATAAAAAAAAAGATTTTATTTATTTATTTGTTAGAGCAAGCGAGTGAGTGAGCACACAAGCAAAGAGAGCAGCAGGCAGAGGGAGAAGTAGACTCCTGGCCGAGAAAGGAGCCCGATGCAGGACTTGATCCCAGGGCTTTGGGATCGTGACCTGAGCTGAAGGCATGTTTAACCAATTGAGCCATCTAGGCATCCCTATTCCCTATATGTGGCCTTTTATGTCTTGCTTTTTTCACTAGAATGTTTTAAAGGTTCATCCATGCTCTAGCATGAATCAGTACTTCATTCCTTTTTTTTTTTTTTTGGTAAGTAGACTCCTGCCCAGGGTGGAGCCCACTGTGGGACCTGAATTCAAGACCCTAAGTCAGGACCTGAGCTGAAATCAAGAGTCAAGACACTTAACGGACTGAGCCACCCCACTTCATTCCTTTTTATAGGAATAATATTGTATGGCTATGCCATATTTTCTTATTCATCAGTTAATAGTTTGGTTGTTTCTCCTTTTGTCTATTTTGATAATGCTACTATAAACATTCATGTACAAGTTTTTGTGTAGACATTTCCTTTCGTTTCCTAGTTTTATACCCAAGAGTAGCTTGGGTAATATTAAAATATTGGGTAATATTAAATATTGCTTAATATTTTGAGGAACTGCCTAATTGCTTTCCAAAGCAGTTGTAGTATTTTACTTTCTTAGTTTGTTTTTCCATTGTAAAATATATGTGACATGAAATGTATAATTTTAACCATTTTTGAGTACACAGTTCAGTTATATTAATTACAGTCACATTGTTATGGAGCCATCATGACCATCTCCAGAACTTTTTCATCTTTCCAAACTGAAATTCTGCCCCCATTAAACAATAACCCTCCATTCCCCACTCCCTTCAATCCCTGGCAACCATCATTCTACTCTCTTCTGTAGTAACTTGACTACTCTAGGTACTTTATCTAAGTGGAGTCTAAAGTGGATCCACTTTATCTAAGTGGATCCCAGGACTCTGTCTTTTTGTGGCTGGGTTATTTCATTTAATGTAATGTCCTCAATGTTCATCCATGGTGTAGCATGTATCATAATTTCCCTCCTTTTTAAGGCTGAATAATATTCCATCATATCTATCTATCTATTGATATCTCATTCTTAAAATCCATTTGCCTGTCAGTGAACAGTTGGGTTGCTTCCATCTTCTGGGTATTGTGTTTTTGCATACTGGGTATATGTTTATCTTTTTGAGTCCTTGTTTTCAGTTCTTCAATATATATATATACCTAGAGGTGGAATTGCTAGATCATATGGTAATTCTCTGTCAAGTTTTGAAGAACTTTAACTTCAAACACTTAAAATATTTATCCAGTAACTCCCTTTATTGTATGTGACATTTAGGAAGAAAACCATGATCTTAATGTTTGTAGATTTCACTGACATAGTTCTAATGATTTTATATAAATAAAATATATATATATAAACACCAAGGAACAGGAAAATAAACAACCACTTTACTAACTTCTAATAGCTCTACATGATGATAGTGGCAATAAATGCTCAGTGAACATTGCTGTGTAATAACCACTATGATGTGTCTGTGTGTGTATATTCATATTCACATACATACATATAATTTTGTTTAGCTGCTTATCTTTATTATACTGTGATTTTGAATCTATCAGTAGTTCTGCATAAAAGTCAACAATTTTACATAGAATCAGATATAAAGATACAGTAAATTACAAGCTTCTGTTACTGTGTTCTTCACTTGTAGAAAGATAATTTTATTTGCTTTTCTGAGCATTTTTACTGTAGGTCTTTTAAATTTATAATACAACTAATGGCATGTTTCCTTTTATTTCTTTTAAAAGACTTAACTGTGTTGAGCTTTTTGCTCACGTATTGGTTTTTCTTTCATTGTATTTTTTAAGATTTTATTTATTATTTTTATTTATTTTTTTCTGTTGCTCTTTGCAATCATGAATTTTGCTCTGTTTAAAAAATTTTTATTTTTTCAGTGTTCCAGATTCATTGTTTATGCACCACACCCAGTGTTCCATGCAATATGTGACCTTAATACCTACCACCAGGCTCACCCATCCCCCTACCCCACCTCCTCTCCCAAATCCTCAGTTTGATTCTCAGAGTCCACAGTCTTTCATGGTTCATCTGCCCCTCCAATTTCCCCCAATTCACTTTTCCTTTCCTTCTCCTAATGTCCTCCATGTTATTCCTTATGCTCCACAAGTGAGTGAAACCATATGATAATTGATTTTTTCTGCCTGACTTATTTCACTCAGCATAATCTCCTCCAGTCAGGGCCATATGTACCCCAGTGTTCATAGCAGCAATGTCCACAATTGCCAAACTGTGGAAAAAGCCAAGATGCCCTTCTACAGAGGAATGGATAAAGATTTTATTTATTTGACAGAGAGAGAGAGCAAGCACAAGCAAGTGGGGGGCAGAGGGAGAGGGAGACGCAGGCTCCCCATACACAGTAGGGAGCCCAATGTGGGGCTCGATCCCAGGACTCCGGAATCAAGACCTGAAGGCAGATACTTAGCCAACTGAGCCACCCAGGCGCCCCATATTGGTTTTTTCTTTTCCTTCATCATTAGCACTATCATTACCCAAGCACATCTTGTATATTCTTATGACCTGTCATAAATGATCATCCACTTACAATAAAAAAACCCTAAAGGAATTGAAGTGTTATAGGCACAAAATTAAATAAAGTGCAGGTAGTTTACAAACACTGATGGAAAGACACTGTGACTCCCAAGCAGCCAATCACTCAGACAAAACACGCTATGTGCACAAAACTTTTTTCTTCTGTGTTAAGATGCTCAGTTGTAAAATCTAGTTACCCTGAATTAATCATTGCCATATCAAGTTTATTAGATCCAGTTAATGTCACAACAATACGTTGTATAGTAATTGCCTAATTACCCTATCCTAACTCTTAGCTCTATGGCTATTTATTCCTTATGCCTTGTTCACCAATCCTTTCTTTTCCTAGCTTGGTGGATCCTGAAGGATTAGTATACTGGCTACATTTTTTTCTCTATGAATTTTAGTTCTTGTCACTTTTTTTCCCCCCCTATGAATTTGTGTTTGGGAATTCATCATTCTTCTGATTTATATGTATAGGTCTCTGGGAAATTCACAACTGAGCCTCATTCTAGTTACCTACAAGATCATTTATATTTGCATAATCTACTATTACCTCACAGCTGATCTCCTCTACCTTCATACAAATTTTCCTCCCAAATTTAAACTTATTTTTGTCAAATTAATTTTTGCAAATAATTTGAAAAGTCACAGAAGTATAAAGCATATAATGAATCAATAATTCCTTGTTTCATACTTTACCACCCTCAGTTAGGTCACCACCTTATTTCAGCATTTTCTTGTATTTACCTTCATATTTCTAAAGAGTACGCTTGTGTTGGGGCGCCTGGGTGGCTCAGTTGGTTAAGCGACTGCCTTTGGCTCAGGCCATGATCTTGGGGTCCTGGGGTTGAGTCCTGCATCAGACTCTCTGCTCAGTGGAGGGCCTGCTTCTTTCTCTTCCACTCCCCCTACTTGTGCTGGCTTGCTCTCTATGTGTGTCAAATAAAAAAAAAAAAAAAAGAAAAAATTGTATGCTTGTGTTGCTATTCCCCTCCCCCCCATCTGAAATTGATTTCCTGGATACTGGCTATTCTGGTTCAAATCTGAGATCTGCATTGTGACTTATGCAAATCAATTAACCCCTGTACTTAGTTTCTTTGTCTGTAAAATGGGGATAATACTATCTGCTTATAGATTGAAAGAGGATAAAATTAGTAATACATGTAATATATTTAAGAAAGAGGATAAAATTAGTAATACATGTAATATATTTAAAACAGTTTGGTCCAGAGTATGCACTATATTTTAGCTGTTGTTGTTAAAATAACTTCTTGCTATCAAAGATAAAGATTAAATACTTTACTGCCCATACTTACCTCCATCTTCACAATTTCTTGCTATATCCATATTCAGTGTTTATATTATAATGACTTAGTCCACTTGGGGTGCTGTAACAAAATATCACAGATTAGCTACCTTATAAGCAAACAAAGTTAGTTTCACAGTTCTGGAGGTCAGAAGTCTGTGATCGGGGTGCCATCATAGATAGGTTGGGCCCCTCTTCTGGGTCACAGACTTTCGGTTGTATTCTATAGCAGAAGATCTCTTCCATCGGAGTGCTAATCTCATTTATGGTGGCTCTGCCCTCATGATGTAATCGCCTCCCAAACAACTCACCTCCTAATTACAAGAGATTCGGTTTCAACAAATGAATTTTATTTATTTATTTGATCACAAGCAGGGGTAGTGGCAGGCAGAGGGAGAGGGAGAAGCAGGCTCCCCACAGAGCAGGTGGAGACAGATGTGGGGCTTGATCCTGGGATCATGACCTGAGCCAAAGGCAGTCAGTTAACCATTTGAGCCACCCAGGTGCCCCTCAAAAAATGATTTTGATAGGCATTTGGCTGGCTCTGTCAGAAGAGCATATGACTCTTGATCTTGAGATAATGAGTTCAAGCCCCATGTTGGGTATAGAGATTACTAAAAAAATAAACAAACTTCAAAGAAATAAAAAAAAAATGACTTTTGGAGAGACTCATTCAGATCACAGCAGTTATTACTCTGCAAATATTGCTTCTATCAGTCATGTAATATACTATGTTTGCTTTTCCTTTTTTATACAGTTTGTTTTTGTTTTTCTGGAGCTAATAATTGTTTCTTTTTTCCATCCAGTTTGCTTAGCTTTTCTATGCATGTATCATTATTTCATTTGGCCTTTTTAAAAAAGGACTTATTTATTTATTCAAGAAAGAGTGTGTGCAAGCCGAGGGAGGGACAGGGAGAGCGGGGGAGAATCTCAAGCAGATTCCCGGCTGAGCACAGAGCCCAGTGTAGGACTTGATCTAAGGACCCAGATTATCATGACTTGAGCCAACATCAAGAGTCAGACACTTAACTGACAGAGCCATGTAAGCACCCCAATCCCAGACTTCTCTAAAAGAACTGTAAAACTCTTCTCGACATTACCCGACATATCACATGATCCCTGAGTTTAATTTTCTTCCACATCTTTCCCAGTGGTATCTGTGCTCTTGCTTATAGACCGCCTGTGTGGGTGTGTTTCTGGGATTTCTTAACCATCATTTCAGTAATTCTCTTTGTTTTACTTCTGGTTTGGATCAAATGTCGTCTTCTTTCTTGGTTCATTTCCTTGATCAGATGAAGCATATCCTTTAGAGTTTCCTGAGGAAGAGTACTCAAAAGGCTAACTTTTTGAGATAATGAATAATTTGGAAATTTCTTTATTTAACCTTTATTTAATCTTTTAGTTGATGGATGGTTGGTTGAGTATGGAATTCCAGATGAGATTATTTTCTCTTAACTTTAACATCACTGTTTTATGTGTATGTGTGTGTTTTAGCTTTCAGTGTTCTGTTGAAAAGTTGATGCTGTTCTAATTGTGTCTTCCTCCTTATTTTATCACCCACCCCTTCCTGAACCCATCTCTCTTAGAACTTTCAGAATATTTTATGGTCATTTAATGGTTATGGAATAGATATTCTCATGCATTTGAAATTTTATAACTTTACTTACCTTTTGTATTCATAAGAAATGAATATTCAGAGGAAAAACCTCTTTTATGTTTTTATCTCAGTGAGATATTGAACTTCTTGGATCTATCCTCCATTTTTCTTATCTTTTCTTTCCTGTTTTCATTTTGACTGTATTTCTCAGTTTTTCTACTGTATTTCTTTCATCCAGTACAATGTGTAGCATCTAGAAACATGATGGGAAGTATAGCTCTGAAGGTGAGAGGACAGGTCTCAATATCATTGGGGTATACACTGAGTAGTAGGCATCTAATATACACGTTCCTTTATATACTGCATGATATATTTGTTGTCATTTGTTATTCCTTTGCTCACATCAGATATACCACTAAGATCTTTTAAAATGTTTTCATGGGGTCTCTCTTTTGTCCCTGTCCTACTTCTATTGCTCATGCTAGGTCTTGATCATCCCTTACAGAATTATTTCAACAGTCTTAAATTTAGATTTTCTCTTCTTTTTCCGTTCCTGTGGGAATCATTTTTATTTACTATTTCCATCATCAGAAACTTAAAAATCTCCAAAGAAACAGGGAAAAGAGGACCATAAATGAAGTCTTTGCCACAGCCATGAGATAGGGCCCCTGAAGGATATAATCTGTAGAGTAGGAAGCTAACCAAGATAGTATAGTTTTATAGAAATCAAGAGTTCATTTTAAGAAGATAGGAACATGAAGGAAATAAGAGAGGCATAAGGAAGGGCATCAGAATTATATGCTATTTGGCAATCCTACCTTTTGATTGTTTGCACTAATTTGGCAAAAGATACTAGTCTATGTAGTGTTAAATTAGGGAAGTGTATTTATATGACCTAGTAGGCTGGTGGAAATGGAGTGAGAAGAATAAAACTGATTTCAAAGCAACAACAGAGTCAAAAGAAGGACTTTATTTCCTTCCAGCATGGGGAACATCTATTCATATTTGAAGTCTGTACACAGGGAGATATTGAGGGGTACTTGGGTGGCTCAGTTGGAAGAGCATGTGAATCTTGATCTCAGGGTTGTGAGTTCAAGCCCCAGATTGGATGTAGAAATTACTAAAAAAAATATATAAAAACTTCATTGGAAAACAAAAAGCAAAGGGAGATATTGAAAAGGTCATAGAAATATAGGAAATTGCAGGATTTGGGGATGAAACAACAATAATAGTGGTAGTACTACAGGCAGAGCAGGCATCAGAATGTCTATGGTGTTTTTCTTTTAGAGAGGAAAACACAGAAAGATGGAGTTTGTACTAGCTGTTTTCTGTTCTCTTGGTATAGTAGATGGTGAGGTCTTGTGTCAAGAAAGGGTGCATGGGAATTGGAGGGAGTCGAGAATGTTTGGAAAAGTATATATATATTTTAAAGATTTTATTCATTCATTTGACAGACAGAGATCACAAGCAGGCAGAAAAACAGGTAGAGCAAGAGGAGGAGGCAGGCTCCCCGCCCAGCAGAGAGCCCGATGCGGGGTGCGATCCCAGGACTCTGGGATCATGACCCGAGCTGAAGGCAGAGGTTTTAACCCACTGAGCCACCCAGGCACCCTGTTTGGAATAGTATTATAGGGTTTGCTAAGGAACTATCTAGGAATGTAAATTACCAAGTGGTGGAAAGGACCCTTTACAAATGTCTATTATGGAATAGTTTTTATTTATACTCTAAAATGAATTTGAAAAACCAATGTAACTTGTAAAGTTGCTTGAATTTTGTACAGTGAGGTCAATTAATTGGTACTTCTACATACATTAGCCCCATAACAGTATGTTTAAGAATTTTATAAGTAGTTTTAAATTGTCTTATTCTTTAAGAACAAATCAAAATATCTCCTTTACTCACCTTCTGAGTATTTAGAATTGTGTTGTTAAAATACTGTATAATTATTGTGAAATATGTATCAAATGTTATGTATTTTATGTGACTTTTTTTTTCTAATGTGACCTTATTTGCTTATTTTAATATTTCTATTTTGTGTGCATGTGTGGGTTATTTCTGTACCTAAGCTTTAATTTCCTTGAGAATAGGATCTAGGTCTTATAATTCTTTTTTCCCCTCCTCCCATCCTCTGTTACAGAGTTCCATAATTAAATACAATGTTCAGGGGCGCCTGGGTGGCTCAGTGGATTAAGCCTCTGCCTTCAGCTCAGATCAAGGTCCCAGGGTCCTGGGATCAAGCCCCACATCGGGCTCTCCGCTCAGCGGGAAGCCTGTTTCTCTTCCTCTCTCTCTCTGCCTGCCTCTCTGCCTACTTGTGATCTCTGTCTGTTAAACAAATAAATAAAATCTTAAAAAAAAAAATACAATGTTCAGTTAAATGAATGTTAGAATTAAATGGATGGTGTTGTATTTATTTTAATTCTTAAAAGAAGCTTAATTTTTCCTTTTCACTATTTAATATATATATTATTTTTTTTCCTGATATAGAAAAATCCAGTTACACTCTTAAAGGAATTGTCAGCAATGAAGTCTCGATATCAAACTTTGCATGCACGCTTTAAATCAATTACTACAGAGCAGAAAGAGACTAAGAACCGCATTTGTGCTACTGTCAATAAGACTATGACCATGATACAAGAGCTACAAAAGCAAACAGACCTGGAGGTAATGCTTTCAATTGACAAGTTGGATTTGTAGAGTTTTTTTGTGGTGGTGTTTTTTTTAAAGATTTTATTTATTTATTTTTCAGAGAGAGCACACAAGCAGGGGAAGCAGCAGAGGGAGAGGGAGAAACAGGCTCCCCGCTGAGCAGGGAGCCTGAAACAGGAATTGACCCCAGGACCCTGAGATCATGACCTGAGCCAAAGGCAGTCGCTTAACTGGTTGAGCCACCCAGGAGCCCCTGGATTTGTAGAGTTTTAATTCTTTTTTTTTTTTTTAAGATTTTATTTATTTGACAGGGAGAGAGAGTCAGAGAGCACTAGCAGGAGAGAATGGCATAGGGAGAAGGAGAAGCAGGCTCCCCAAATGAGCAGGGAGCCTGATATAGGGCTCATCCCAGGACATTGAGATGATGACCCGAGCCAAAGGCAGATGCCCAACCGACTGAGCCATCGAGGCGTTCCAATTCTGAGTGTCTTTTTGAAAGATAAATCCCCATTAACTTTCATTTAGAGATTTAGCAGTCAGTTTGAATTGTTGGTAGAAATGAGATTTTAAGCATGTGTGGGGGCACCTAAGTGTCTCAGTTAGTTAAGCATCTGACTTGCTCAGGTCATGGTCTCAGGGTCCTGGGATTGAGCCCTGTATGGAGCCCCACATCACATGGGGCTTCCTGCTCAACAGAAGTCTGCTTGTCTCTCTGCCCCTCCTCCCACTCATGTTCTCTCTCCCTCTTTCTCAAATAAATTAATGAAATCTTTTTAAAAATTTAAGAAAAAAAAAGCTTGTGGACTTGGCATGGTTAATAAAGAGGTGTGCTATCTTAGATTATGTAGTCATGTTAGAAGAGAAAACTTGGTAGTGCTTATTAAATCTACCAGTTTTGCAGTTCCTATAAGAAGTAGTAGGACTGAGAAATGTGGAAAGCATCTGTATCAGTGACTTTTTTAGTTCTCCTTATTTATTATTTATTTATTTATTTATTTATTTATTTTTAAAGATTTTATTTATTTGTCAGAGAGAGAGAGAGCGAGGAAGAGCAAGCACAGGCAGACAGAATGGCAGGCAGAGACAGAGGGAGAAGCAGGCTCCCTGCCGAGCAAGGAGCCTGATGTGGGACTCGATCCCAGGACGCTGGGATCATGACCTGAGCCGAAGGCAGCTGCTTAACCAACTGAGCCACCCAGGCGTCCCTTAGTTCTCCTTTTTTAAATTGAGTTGGTGAGCTTAGGTAAGCATGACCTTCATTCTCTCCCTTCATCCCCCATTCCCTTCTGATTTCAGGTAAAAATCCTTATAATTGTGAGCCTCTATCACTGATTGTGTATAACTCTTCAGATATGATGGAGTAAAATACAAAAAAATAACAGTGTGAGCTGCTGATCTAGACAGTATCATCTTAAATAACCTAGTGAAGGATTTGGTAAAATTTGCGTTTACTATTAAGGCAAAGTTGAGGGCTTTCAAAAGAAAATACAGTGTGTATATAGTTGGAATCAGAGAGTAGAGCTTAATTATATGAACAAAAAATGGCCAATAGGTTTTTATTTCTGGTGTCAACTCAGATGAATTAACTGGTAATAGATTCTTAGAGTGCTATATTGAGGAACTGAGTCTGGGTATTGCACAGATGCAGTTAGGGGCAACATACATGGTTGGTTGGTTGGTTGGTTCATTTATTTATTTATTTATTTGCCAACCCTGAACTACATTTGGTTTAAGCTACTTGAATTATGGGCTTGTAGTGAGAGTAAACCTTAAAGGTTCATTACTGAGGTTAATTTGGTCAATAATTCTTTATATTGCCAATGGCAGAAAAAAGAACAGTACCCAATTAAAAGTATAAAATGATACCTTAGATGTATCTCAGATGTTAGGTCTTTGGGAGATGAATATTAGAGGAGGAAAAAGCAATTAAAAAAGGGTACAGAGGGAATAGGAATAGGAATTTGAAACATTAAGGGTTTTATAATATGTAATATTACTAATATGTAAAATGCAACAAAAGTATGTATATGATAACCTCTATAAACACAGCTCAAGACACATACTCTTTGTGGTGGGTGATCAGAACCTGAAAATAGAAGCACATAACAAGGGGCGCCTGGGTGGCTCAGCAGCTTAAAGCCTCTGCCTTTGGCTCAGGTCATGATCCCAGGGTCCTGGATTCGAGCCCCACATTGGGCTCTCTGCTCACCAGGGAGCCCGCTTCCTCCTCTCTCTCTGCCTGCCTCTCTGCCTACTTGTGATCTCTGTCCGTCAAATAAATAAATAAAATCTTTAAAAGAAGCACATAACAAATCTTGAGAAGAGACTGACTGGGTGTAGTTCTGGATTATATACATTATGTAGAAATCCATAAATTTATTGAAGCACAGGATAAATTTAGGTGAGTGAAAAAAGAGAAAAGTCCTATTTTTGAATATTAACTAAAAATTGTCCCTACTGGATACAATCAATAGATGCTATATTTCTGACTGCGATTTAAAAATGGTGCAGAATATAGTTATAATAGTGATAGAGGATTTCAATCATCTAAATATCTGTAAAGATCTTCATTCATTTAAAAGAAGTATCTGGGGGCACCTGGGTGGCTCAGTGGGTTAATAAGCCTCTGCCTTCAGCTCAGGTCATGATCTCAGGGTCCTGGGATCGAATCCCAACATTGGGCTCTCTGCTCAGCAGGGAGCCTGCTTCCTCCTCTCTCTCTGCCTGCCGCTCTGTCTACTTGTGATTTCTGTCTGTCAAATAAATAAATAAATAAATAAATAAATAAATAAAAGAAGTATCAGTAATGAGCAATAATTACATTGAAGGTAGAAAGCTAAGAGAGCTTTTACTTTGGATCACAGAATTACAAACAAAGAGAAATGACCGAAAGGTTGTTTATAGACCTTGAAAAAGGAAATAATATTTTGTTTTATTTTTTTAAAGATTTTATTTATTTATTTGACAGAGAGAGATCACAGGTAGGTAGAGAGGCTGGCAGAGAGCGAGAGAGAGAGAGGGAAGCAGGCTCCCTGCCGAGCAGAGAGCCCGATGTGGGGCTCTATCCCGGGACCCTGAGATCATGACCTGAGCCAAAGGCAGCGGCCCAACCCACTGAGCCACCCAGACGCCCCAAGGAAATCATATTTTAGATTCAATAGCCATTTCTGGGAATGTTGGATATAATGGATCTTATACATACTACTTTAAAAATGAGATAGTAGGAAGCTTAGAGGAATTTTCATGATCAAAATGTGGAAGAAAAGGGAATGCCATTTCTAGAGAGTTGTATAATCAGAAATAGTTCTATAAGACCAGAGGTTTTTTTTTTTTAAGGTTGATTTATTTATTTGAGAGAGAGAGAGAGAGCAAGCACACAGAGGGAGAGGGAGGAGCAGACTCCCCGCTGAGTAGGGAGCCCAAAACGCCATTTGATCCCAGGATCCTAGGATCATGACCCGAGCCAAAGGCAGATGCTTAACTAACCGAGCCACCCAGGTACCGGAGCTCAGAGTTTAAAGGATATGTAAAGTAGACCTCATAAAGGAAGTATAAAACGAGATGTATTAGTCATAGGGACAGAACTGTGAGAATACTTAAGAAAGCCAAAGGCTTAAGTCCAGCTTCTGAAATTTTCTAAAATAACTAAAAAGTCCTTTAAATTATTTTCGGAACATAAAGAACAAAAAAGGGATAAGCCTATTTAGGGCAAATGGTACTTTATTTATAGACAACAGAAAGGAAATAGAAAGTCAAGCTGTTCAGGTATTTTCTTGATATAATCTTTATCAAGGTGCATAGTTTTTCGCTTGCAAGGACAGAAAATATATTTGAATTGGTAATATTAAAAAATAGTACATGGGTTGATAATACTAAACAACAAATGGGGAGATGAGAACAGAAAAGGAGGTGAAATGAAGGGAATATGTATTTCCTTATCTTTTTAGTTAATATGAAGACATTAAAGTTTTTCTTTTTGAAGATTTATTTTAGAGAGTGACAGACTATATGAGCAGGGGGAGGGGCAGAGGGAAAGCTGACTCCTTGCTAAGCAGAAGGGGGAGAACCATGCTGGGCTCCACCCACCCCCTTCCCCCAACCTGGAGATAATGACCTGAGTCAAAACTGAGTGGGATGCTTAAGGACTGAGCCACCCAGGTGGCCTAGCTATTAAGGTTTTTTTTGTTTGTTTGTTTGTTTGTTTGTTTGTTTTTTAAGATTTTATTTATTTATTTGACAGACAGAGATTGTGAGTAGGCAGAGAGGCTAGCAGAGAGAGAGGAGGAAGCAGGCTCCCCGCTGAGCAGAGAGCCTGATGCGGGGCATGATCCCAGTACCCTGGGATCATGACCCGAGCCGAAGGCAGCGGCTTAACCACTGAGCCACCCAGGCGCCCCATAGGCTATTAAGGTTTAAATACGCTTAATTATAAAGGTGACTGCCAAAAGACCAAACCAAACCAAACAAAACAAAAACTAGATTTGTTCCAGAATAAAAATTAACAAAACAAACCCCTAAAACAAATATAATTCAAAAGACATTAAAAATAGAATGGTGTGCCTGGGTGCTGGGTGGTGCAGTCAGTTAAGCGTCCAACTCTTGGCTTAGGCTAAGGTTGTGACCTCAGGGTCATGAGACTGAGCACCCCCCCCATTGGGCTCTGTATTGGGCATGGAGCCTGCTTAAGTTTCTCCACTACCCCTCTTGTGTGCACTCTCTCTGTCAAAACAGACAAACAAAAAAACAAAGAATGTGTGATATTTCACTGATGCTCTGAAATATTTGTGTTCAGGAAAAAAATTTCCTACAAGCTTTGGATTGGTTGATTCCTAGAAAAATTCTTTGAAAGTTTATGAAATGGATGGTCTGAAATCCCTTGAACAGTTATCACAAAGAGAAACATGGACTCACAAAGTCCAGAACCATTTCCTGGTTTGTTTTTTTTTTAAGACTATTTATTTATTTATTTGACAGGGAGAGAGGCCTGCAGAAATAGTGGGGGAAGCAGGCTCCCTGCTGAGTGGAGAGCCCCATGGGGGATGCAGGGCTCCATCCCAGGACCCTGGGATCATGACCTGAGCCTAAGACAGAGGCTTGAACCCACTGAACCACCCAGGCGCCCCTTCCTGTTTTTGAGTTAGAAGAGGGACATTCTGTAACAATATGGGTTTCAGTAAGGCCCATGATTGTTTTTCATTTTATGCATGTGAACATTTTTGGTAAATGTTGGCTTGATTAGCCAAACCAGATGGGCAGCCCAGTTGCCACATGTGGCTACATAAATTAAAATGTAAAGTAATTAAATAAAATTAAAAATTCATTTCTTCATACTGATTAGACTGCACAGATACAGAATATTTGCCGTATCACAGAAAATTCTGGATAGCACTGCTCTAGAGATTCTTACTCTGTAGGTATGGTGTGTTCCAGATTTGGCAGTCTCTCTAGAGATGACCTATATAGTTAGGCAGAGTTGTAACTTTAATTCCTCATGCTGCATCTCCAATAATTTCCCCATTAACCCATTATTTTAGCTAGCCTGTTGGTTATTGCTATGTTGAAGTCCTTTATAAACTTCCTTTTGGCTTTTCTTTGCCCCTCTGCTTTTGCTCCTACCTGCTCTTGGTGGATACTGTCTGCTGGGTAGTTTTCTCAGCATTTGTTCTCCCTTGCTGCCAGATAGGATACTGGCCTGGAGATGTGTGCTATCCCTCACTCGTGCCCAAGGCAAAGTTGGTGCTTTCCTCAGCTTCCTGGGGTGGTATCTGACTGTCAAGAGGAATGGATTTTCCTTTAACTAACATTGGTTCAGGAATGGATTTGTAACTCATATGGCATGTGAGAAGGGAGAGTTTGGAAGTAGGAAATTAGAGTTTCCTCACTGCTGAGAGAACTGTGGGAAGAGAAAATACTTTTTTAAAACAGTGTGTATAGATATGATTCCTAGCACTGCTCGGGCCATTTTCTAATCATCTGAGAATAAAGCCACCAGGTAAGGATATTAGATAAGGTGGAAAAAATGAGTCTTTAACTGAGCTGCTAAATAAACCAGTCCTGAAGTCTGTACTTTTTCTGTATTTATTGTGCAGTAATAAATTTTATTATTAATCCATTTTGAAATGTGTTCCTGTTACTTGCAGCTAAAAAATCTCAATTATCCTTCAAAATTTAGCTCAAGTCTCCAATTTTGAGGAAACTTCCAGACTATCTTGTTCACATTTCTTTTTCAAGATGCTTTTAGAATATGGCATTCAAATGCGACTTCTTTAGTTTTGTTAAACTACAGCCCTTAACAAGCCTGGTTGGGCCAAGTCTTCAAGTCACCCCATTTTGGGTGCTAAATTTATAAATGAGGAAGGTTTGGATGATCCCAGACTCCAACCATACTAATCGTCCTTCAGCTACTAAGTCTTCCCAACTGAATTCTTCTCTGAACCATCAACAAGCCATCCCCACTGTGCGCTGCCTGAATTTCTGATCCCAATTCCATGAACATAATAAAATGGCTATTGTTTCGTTAAAAAAAAATAATTAAAAAATGACAATCCTTAAACTGTTTGGTCTTGTTTCTTCAGCTTAATTGCAAGTTCTTTGAAAGCTCAGACATGAAAAGTACCTTGTATCTAGATAGCCAAATCTGTTCTTATCCCTGCCTTCCAAAATTTGTGCTCATAGACATAGTATGAGTTTATGGAAATATAAAAGTAGAAGTTAATTAAATTAAACATGTTTTAAAGATTTTGAAATATTTTGTCATTTTCTTTTTAGCTGTCACCACTGAGTAAAGAAGAGCAAACTGCAGCAGAACAATTAAAATCTTTCATGTCAGACTTATGAAGAAATGGACTTGCAAAAGGGAATTCTGATGAAGAAGAGATCCATTCCAGAAAGATTTAGGAAGATGTCTTGTTAGCACTTGATGACTAGAGGTGGGAGGATGGAGAAGAAGATTTGGTTGTGGTCACTGGATAATGACACCTTTTACAAGAGAGGGAACTATAAGAAGGGCAGATATAGGAATAAAGTTTAGCCGAAAGGATGGGATGGAAATAAAGAGATTTAAAAATAAATATCACACGTAATTAGTCTTATAATGAAAGGAAGTCACATAACTCTATTTTGCATCTGTTTTTGTGTAGTTGGGATAACATGAATGTCCTGGCCTATCAAGAAAGGATATATGTACTATCAGATGTGAATGAGCATGCTTTGGAAACTAAAGGATAGAAAAAAATATTTGTATTACATTATACATATGTATATAATTTTATTTTTGAAAATATTGATTATAGATAATGGTCACATTATTGATGAGACTGCTAGTATGTGGCCTCTAGTCCTCCAGAGAAGCTAACTTTGGTAATAATAAATTGGCTTTTCTGTGATAGCCTTACTTTTTTTGCTCTATTCCTTCTGCCTGCAATTGTTGAGCAACATGAACTGTGACTTCAAATATTGTTTCAGACTGTCTCTTCTGTATATCAACACTACCTTTGTTCTCCTTCAGCCTGTATTACTGTTAATTGTTCATTCTATATGGAAGCTAAGAAAGAGAAATCAGAGGATCACTGGCAACTGCTGCTTGCCAGTGTGTGTGTGTGTGTGTGTGTATGTGTGTGTGAATTTCCCTATTCATTTTTAAATAACTCTTAGATAATTATTGGCAATAAGGTAATCTAGGGACAGATGTTAATCACAGGCTTATTTATACTAGCAATACACACACATACCTAGCTAATGCCAGGTAAACAGGAAAATAAATCATGGTGTATCCATAAAATAAGAGGTGAAGCTGCCAATAATTTATTACTGTTAATGTTCTGGGAAATGCTGAAGTTATGTTAAATGGGAAGAGGGGAAGCAGAGATTTCAGTTTTATAATTAAGATTGGGCTTTGGGGTCTGAGATGTAAATAGCAGGTTTTAAATTCTAGCTATGGGATCCTGAGCAAATTACTTAACTTCTGTGTGTCAGGATGACTGGAAGAACAATGAATGGTAAAGTGTTTGATAATTAGTAATCCTTCAGTGAATATTTCTGTATATGTAATAAAAATGAGGCATTGAAAAGACTAGGAAAAATGCATCAAATATTCTGCAGGTTATAGAATTATACTTTCATATAATTAAAAATTTGTTATGAGCATTTTATTTGCCCATTAACAAACTTATAATAGGTAATAAACAGGGTTGGGAGAGTAGCTTCAGTTAAAATTGTACTGTGCAGTTTGAATATTTAAAGAACAGAAAACTCCTATTTTTTAAGTTACAGAGAAATAAGTTACATTTCAGTAACACATTTTCTTCAGTACTCGGGCAGTTAATATTAAGGAAGTTTTTATCCTGGAATGGCTCTGGGATGTGATGTTGATTGGTGGAATTAAAAAATAATAGCATCATACTACTATCATATCATAGTATTAGTATCATAGCAAGATCCTGGAGTTTATCCTCTGTGACTTTCTTCACAGTTGTGTTTTCAATGTTGGTTCTTTCCCTCAGTCCCCTGAAAACTGTTCTCTGCGTACTTCTCTATAATATTCATTAGCTTCCCAAGTTTCATTTATTGACTCTTCGTGGATGATTCCCAGATATAACTTCTTCCATTAGATCTAGATACAAATTTCCAATAAAAATGTCTACCTGAATATTCAAATTGATTATGTCCCAAGTACTTCCTGATTTAATTTTGTCAGTGGGCACCGTTTTGTTACCTGGAATTAAAAAGTCTGCATCCCTTTATCTTCTTAGTCAATAAAATCTTCCTGAAATGTTCTTAGTATCCAACCTCCACTTTATCTTCACTTTTACTATCCTAATTTAGGTCTTTTATTTCTCACCTGGGTAATTATTTTCTATGTGACTATAGTGTTTTTAATGTCTTAAGTTGTAATACAAATTAATTTTATCTTTTAATACAAATTTAATTTTAGGAAATTAAAAAATACAAGTATGTCTATTCTCCAGAAATTATCTGCAGTCTCTTCAGATGTTTGTACATATATGCAAATTAAAAATAATTTTTTTTTACAAAAATAAGTTGATACCATATGTTGTACTGCAGCTGCAATTAAGTTTTTTTTATTAATAAATATATTTTGGATATTTTCATGACATACATCTGCTATTCCTTTGAACAGCTGTAATCAATATATGGATATACCATGATTTTTCCATTATTATGAACTACTGCAATAAATCTGAACATTTTTGGCTTCTTGGGCAAATATACCTATTGGTAAAATTTTTTATTTTTTAAGATTTTATTTATTTGGGGCGCCTGGGTGGCTCAGTGGGTTAAGGCGCTGCCTTCAGCTCAGGTCATGATCTCAGGGTCCTAGGATCGAGTCCCACATGGGGCTTTCTGCTCAGCAGGGAGCCTGCTTCCCGCTCTGTCTCTCTCTCTGCCAGTTTCTCTACCTACCTGTGATCTCTCTCTGTCAAATAAATAAATAAAAATCTTTAAAAAAAATATTTTATTTATTTATCAGAGGGGGGGGAGAGAGCGAGCACAGGCAGACAGAATGGCAGGCAGAGGCAGAGGGAGAAGCAGGCTCCCTGCTGAGCAAGGAGCCTGATGCGGGACTCGATCCCAGGACGCAGGGATCATGACCTGAGCCGAAGGCAGCTGCTTAACCAACTGAGCCACCCAGGCGTCCCCCTATTAGTAAAATTTTTAAAAAATATTTATCACATGTAATAATTTGTCTTATTTTTTCACTTTTCATTATTCCTTGAATCCCAAGTACAATACTGTGTTCCACAAATTACTTATTATTTAAAAAAATTTGTTTTAAAGATTTTATTTATGTATTTAACAGAGAAATGGCAAGAGAAGAAATACAGGCAGGGGGAGAGGGAGAAGCAGGCCTCCCGCTGAGCAGGGAGCCAGCCGGGGGTCTCGATCCCTAGACACTAGGATCTTGATAGGAGCCGAAGGCAGGCGCCCCCAAATAATTTTTTTTAATTAAGGTAAAATTCACGTAACAAGATTAACCATTACCCATTATCAAAGTGTACAGTTGAGGACGTTTTAGTGCAGATGGTGGCATGCAAACATCACGACCATAATTTCTAGTTAAAGACCTTTTCAGTCACAGATTAATCTTACTAAATTAAATCCCTGTCCATGCCTCGCATAGTATAAAGGAAACTGTTGCCCACTATTAGAAAGTCCAAATCTCTTGATACTTCAGAACTTTCAAGGTTATTGTTGATTCTTTACATGTGCACTCTAGATTGGATTAAGTGTAATAGTTTGCAATAAATCACAAAGGAAAAATTAAATACAAATTAAGAATTTGATGTAAACCCTTTGTCTCACCTTCAATTCCTGCTATCTTTAGACCTCGCATGACAAAAATTGTATAAAGAACACGCCAACATAGGAAAGCTGAACACAGTTCTTGCACTTTCCATTGTCCCATAGCTACAGCTCACCTTGGGCGACAAGAGATGCAGTGTGGAGCGGTGTGGATCTGACCTCTACGGTTTGTGGCTCCATTCTCCCAACCCTGAAATGAGAAACTATACCAATCTAGGCTTCACAGTCTGGAGCTCTGAGTCGGTGGGGCGGAAATCTCAAAATCCTTCCAGGGAAAGAACCACTAGCCTCGAATCCTATCCACCAAGGTTTCTTAAAGGTGCGGACCACAATCCACCTGGCCAAATCAACGAGAGTGGCTGTTGGAGACGCTGATTTCGTGGTACAGCACCCTAGAATCACGGAATCTGAATACCTAGGGGCGTGGCTGCGGAGTCCGTCCCACCACCACTCCAGGTGGTTCCAGTCTTTGGCGCGCTAAATTTGAGACCGGTGGAGCGCCGCCCTTCTCGGGAAGTGGGGCATGGAGGGGCGACGCGCATAGAAGCAGCAAGCTCTCTGCCGCCTGCCACTAACTGAGGCCAAAGGCACGCATCCCCGCCGCGGCTAGCAGCCAAATCTCGTGTGCGCCCCCGCACCGCGGGAACTTGTCGCCCGCCTCTCTTCACTCCGCGCCCCTAACGCAGCGTCCTGCGCGCATGCGCAGCGCGCCTTCCTTCGCCGCCGCGCCTTCAGCTGCCGTGGTTACGGTTGGTGTTTGCGAATTCCCTGCAGCACCTTCTTCGCTGGAGACCAGCGCCGCGGGGCTCTAGCCGCAGTTCCTTACGCGCGCGCCCGCGTCACGTGGTGCGAGGCTGCCTCGCGGTTGCTGGCGGGCGGCTTAGCGGTGAGGAAGGAGCTGGGGCCACCGCTCGCCTCTCCCACTGCGCCCTAGGGCGGGTGCGCGGATAAATATGGCGAAGTGGGGGTAGCTGGCTCTGAACCCTACGCGATGGGGCGCGCAGGTGGGACGGTCGTCGGAGCCCCCTGACGTGGACGCCGGGCTGTTCTCGTTGGCTATTTGACGGGGCGACCTCGGGCCGGCGCCCGATAGGTCAGACCACGGACTCCGCGGGTCGTCGAGGGCCCCGCCGAGAGCCGGAGGCAATGGATGAACAGAGCGTGGAGGTGAGGCAGGTTGAGAAGGGTGGTGGTTAGTTTTCCCCCGCCACCCGCAGATTGTTCTTTATTTGGGGCGCCCTGCCCCAGTCCTCTCTCTAGTAGGGCACCCCCACCCTGACGCTGCTGCTGTGGTGAAGGCTGGCCCAGTGCGAAGGACGTGGTGTTAGGTCTGCAGCCCTCCAGGTGCCTTGTGTCCTGACCGTTTCCGAGGTGGTGCTTATCCTGGCGTTTCTGGATGTCTTCGCTCCGGTGCTCATTCCCAGAGGGTTTTTGCAAACTGCAGCCTGGGCAGAGCAAAAGTGCAAATTCATTAGAAATACCGTGCACTTGCTACCAGTTCTTGCGGGGATCCAAAACTCCCTCCAAATGGAATCATTCATTCTCTCTCACCGGTACATTTTGCAGACTTCTGCCCTTCCTAAATTGAATGAAGATACACAGTTATTATCCTTTTTGTGGTTTTCCAAAACAGCCTATTTTATATCTCACGCTTTTGAGTTGTGATTTCAAATGGTTGGGATATTTACGTAAAGGCCAGGAACATAAAAGAAGATTGCTTACTGGACGTAATTTTTAAAATAATTGTCAAATTTTGAACCATCTTAATACTGAATCTTCGCTTCTTAGTAAGCGGCAACTGTATTACTGGGCACTTCACTTGAAAGTAGTTAACCCAGTGGTCTTATTGTCCATCCCCCGCCAGCGTCTGCATCTCACAGGTTCTTTCTTGTTCTGCAGAGTCATGATTAGACTCGTGAATAATTTTCTCTTTAATTCCTCATGCGAAAGTATTATAAAGGTTTTGTACCGTTTTCTTGGTTTAGGAGAGTTTCATTCTCTTGGGATGGAGTAAAAATAAATGTGCTTGTGGTAAAAATAAAATTGAAATGTACAATAACCTACATTTCATTCTATTATTGTTATTTTGTCAGTTACTTCCTAAATGGTTTCACCTGGGGCTTGCAAATAACACTGTTTCTTCTATTTACTTTATTTTTGCAAAGCCTTCATGGGGCTACCACTAACATTCTCAATAGGGGCAGAATCTCAGGCTCAAATAAGATGCTAATTGGTTGGAGCATCAGGGCAGAAAGCCAGATTTCTGTATTCTGAATTAGTTTCTCTCCTGGTCAAAGTATACTGCCATTAGAATATGTATCTTTTCTAAAAAAAAAAATTTTTTTTTTAAATTTTAAAGGCAGCTCACCCCCCTTAGGGAAATTGCAGGACAAATAAAAAGTTCATATTTTTCACTCATAGTCCAAGTTTTTTTCTTTTGTCTTTTCTTTCTTTTTTTTTTTTTTTTTTTTTTAATTTGAAAGAGAAAGAGCGAGCACACAAGCAAGGGGGCGCGGCAGAGAGAGAGAGAGAGAAGCAGGCTCCCGACTGAGCAGGGAGCCCAGTGGAGGGCGAGATCCCAGGACTCTGGGATCATGACCTGGGCCTGAGGTGGAGGCTTAACAGACTGAGCCACCCAGGTGCCCCCTGCCTTTATTTTTTTTACTGTTTTATATCATAAGCATTTTTTCTGTATCAAATAATTCAAGAAGTATTTCTAGAGATTATTAAAATCTATGTTAAGTGTCATAATTTTTTTAACTGTCATAATTTAATATTTTAAAATTTGGGCTACAGCCACATTCTTGCCATTATAATTTATGCCTTATTGGAAATATTGGTGCATAAGACTGTGTTTGCATTTCATGCCCTTTCCTTAGAATAGAACCATTGTGAAGCTTAGAAAAGAGCGCTTTTTCCAGGAGATTTTCTGAGGCACACTGGATTTTGACTAACCCAAGTACTGATGTGGAATTTTTTGAAACAGATGATGTCAGCTCAAATAAATATAAATGTTGAATGGATAACTTTAAGCATGCTTTTACTTTTGATTCAGTATCTAACTCTGGTGGACCTTACATCTTTTATTTTCAGAGCATTGCTGAGGTTTTCCGATGCTTCATTTGTATGGAGAAGTTGCGGGATGCACGCCTATGTCCTCATTGCTCTAAGCTTTGTTGTTTCAGCTGTATCAGGGTAAGTTGTATTTCTTTTTACATGCTCTTGGTGTATATAGGACATGTTGTAAAAATTAACCATTTTGTTTTATCTTTTTAATTTTACATTTTGTGCCCTTTTCAAAAATATCTTTTTTTTTTTTTTTTTAGGTTTTTATTTATTTATAACAGAGATAGCGAGAGGGAACACAAGCATAGAGGGGCTCTATGGGGGCTCAATCCCAGGACGCTGGGATCATGACCTGCGCCAAAGGCAGATGCCTGATGACGGAGCCTACCCAGGCACCTCTTAAAGCATGTCTTAAATGAATGTTCCTTAATAGGGAGACCGTCAGTGTATGTTACTTGGTACTGTGGAGGTTAATGATCAGATGATTACTGCTATGAAATGTCTAGAAATCAAAACCCACTCTAATTTTTTTAAAGACTTCATTTGAGAGCGAGCATACAGGTAGGGAGAGAGGAAGAGAGAGAAGGAGAAACAGACTCCCCACTGAGCAGGGAGCTGTATGGGGCTGGATCCCAGGACCCTGGGATCACGACCTGAGCTGAAGGCGGATGCTTAACCGGCTGAGCCACGCAGGTGCCCCCCAAACCCACTGCAATTTTAGTATATTTACATTATTAAATAACAAGTACTTATAAAGTGGTTGCCTGTACTGTGTTTGGGGCATTATCTAAGATAATGGTGAAGTGCTTGCCCTTCTAAGATAATGGTGAGGAGCTTAAATCTCAGTGAGAGAATGGACTCTTGATATTTGAAGAATGTATAGTGTCAAAAGAGGCACTAACTGCTGTGAGACTCAAGAGGGAGAGTTTATACTGTTAGAGTAAGGTGGAGAAAAAGCTAGTAATGGGTTCAGGGGCTAAGATTAAAATCCTGTAATCTTACAGTTATAAGAGACTTTAGAGATTAATCCATTGGCTTTAAAACTTAAATGTAGGTGAGCTCCTCAAACAAAATTGTGAGGAAGTCTAAGATGTGAAACAGAAGAATTTCTTTTGGTGTGAGTTGGGGGGGGGATTCAGTAGCACATATGCAGATCACAGTTGAAACCTTTCCTGCCCCCATACTCTTAGCAGATCATGTCCTTTACTGAGAAAATCAAAACCACCTAACATGCTTTTCACCTCAAAATTTCTCTGTGGTTCTTTATTCCTACCTAAGGAAGATAGATATCCCTTTGTCAAGAGTACTATCTGGATCACATAAATTATTTGCTTCTGGTCACACGGCTAGCAAATAATAGAGCTGGATTTGAATCCAGGAAGTCTGGCTTTAGATCCTGTCTTCTTTGCCACTACACTGTGCAAAAGACCTAGGTTTACATATCATCCTAGTTCTCCCACTCGTAAACTGAGAAACTCAGTTTTTATTAGCCTATTTCCTCATAGAATGAGGTAACAAGATTTATTTCACAGGATAGTGGTGGCATTAAATGAGATAAAAGGTAATTTAGAAACTGTAAAGTACTGTCCACTTGTAAGGAGTTAAAATTTTATTGTTAAAATAGCAACTAACCTGTCATTTGTTTCATAAACAGTGAAGCTGAAACTAGGGAAATTAGGTAATTGGCCTCTATCAGTGTAGTTAATTAAGTGGTAGAGTCTGTGTCTGAGCTTGGCTGTTTTGGTGAAGGTCCAGTATACGGATGACCTGTGAATATTACCTAAACCTTATTGATTCTTCATTTCTTTTTTTTTTTTTAAGATTTTATTTATTTTTTTGAGAGAGAGACAATGAGAGAGAACATGAGCGAGGAGAAAGTCAGAGAGCGAAGCAGACTCCCCATGGAGCTGGGAGCCCTGATGTGGGACTCGATCCCGGGACTCCGGGATCATGACCTGAGCCGAAGGCAGTCGTCCAACCAACTGAGCCACCCAGGCGTCCCTGATTCTTCATTTCTTCATCGTTAATTCCATCTAGTCCTTAAAGCCATACATTTTTTAATATTGCTGCTGGCATTCTATACTTAGAAGTGTTTGAGAAAATTTCATTTACTTTGGGAAATTTGATTTACTCTTGCAGGTTTAACTATGATCTTTGTGTGTATGGCTTTTAAATCTATTCCTTTGGCATATACCTTCCAGCATCTTGACTGTTGTTCCAGATCAAATTCTGTTTTTTCAAATTGATTCTTTTTGACTTTTTGTTCTGTTCTGCCAGTCTCTCAAACTTGAAACCCTTTACACCAATGATATTTAAGTTTTGTCAGTTATTATCTCCTGTTGTCACTTATATCTGTCCTACCTATCCATTTTTTTTTTTTAAGGTTTTATTTGAGAGCGAGTGAGTGAATAGGAGCATGAGCAGGGTGAGGGGCAGAGGTAGAAGCAGACTCTTGGCTGAGCAGGGAGCCTGACACAGGTTCCATTTCAGCATCCTGGGATCATGACCTGAGCTGAAGTCAGATGCTTAACTGACTAAGCCACCCAGGTGCCCTGGTACCTATCCATTTCTATTATTACCATCCTAGTAGAGAAATACAGACATTTATTATCTTGTGCTTAGATAATTATGATTACCTTTTAATTGATATGTCTTCTATATCTCTGGTTTATTTTATATCCTGTTGCCCTATTGACGTTTTCCAGTAATGTCATTGTTTTTTTCCTTCTCAAGCCTCAAATTCATTGTCTGAATCTCTTAGAATATTACCTTTATATTCAGACCACCTGGATAATCTGGTTCTAAACTTTCTTTCTAAAGCTGTCTCAGTTCCTGAATGTACCATAGATGTGTTTGTTCACTCAGCACATATTAATTATATGACTACTTGGAGTTAAGCATTGACATCCCAGGGAGTTGACTTATTTAATAGTTTGTTTGTAGACAGAAAGGTAAATAGACATATGTTAGATACCAGTAAATGCTGTGAAGAAAAATGAAACTGAGTAAGGTATAGAGTGGGGACTTTGAGGAGGATACGGGCAGGTTGTTAGTTATTTTAGATAGAGTGGTCTGGGAAGGTCTCTGAGGAGATGACATTTGAGCAGAGACCAGAATGGAATGTGGGAATGATGTGAATATCTAGGGGAAGAAAGTCCCAGGCAGAGAAGTCAGAAGAGGCAAAGGCCCTGAGAGAAATAGCAAAGAAACCAGTTGGCTGGAGCAGAGTGGGAAGAGGGAGATGGAAAGGAGATGAGTTTTGAGATGTAACTTAGGGCCTTGATAAAGACCTTGGCTTTTATTTTAACTATGATGGTGACCCTTGAAAGCTTTTGAATGATACAAAATAATTTTCAAAAACTATCACTTTGGCTGGGTGTAGAAAGTGGACTGCAGGCAAGTGGGAGAGGAAGTGAGACTAGTTGGGATGTGTTCTATTAGTGAAGGGTGAATGGTGATTTATTTTTTTTTTTTTTTTTTTTTTTTTTTTTTTTTTTTTTTTTTTTTTTAAAGATTTTATTTATTTATTTGACAGAGAGAAATCACAAGTAGATGGAGAGGCAGGCAGAGAGAGAGAGAGAGGGAAGCAGGCTCCCTGCCGAGCAGAGAGCCCGATGCGGGACTCGATCCCAGGACTCTGAGATCATGACCTGAGCCGAAGGCAGCGGCTTAACCCACTGAGCCACCCAGGCGCCCCTGAATGGTGATTTAGACTAGAATGCTAACAGTGGAGGTGGTGAAAAATAGGGCAATTCTGGATATGTTTTGAAAGTAGAGCCAATAGGTTTGCTTAAAGATGAGACATGAGGAAAGTTTTATACAACATTTGGATGAATTAATGGTTTTCTATTCTGAGATAGAAGAAATTTGGGGAAGGACAGGGTGAGGTTGAGTAGATTGTAGATATACAAGTTTTTTTGTTTCGGTTTTTTAAGATTTTATTTGAAACAGTGAGAGCAAATGTGCGCATGAGTGGAATGGAGGGGTCGAGGGAGAGGGAGAAGCAGACTCCCCCCTGAGCAGGGATCAACATGGAGCTCGATCCCAGGACTCTGGTATCATGACCCGAGCCAAAGACAGACATTTAACAAACTGAGCCACCCAGATGTCCCATTTTTTTGGACTTTTATATAAATTGAATCTTACAGTATGTTTTCTCAGGTGTCTGGATTTTTTCACTCATCAAAATTAGAAATCTATCTTGTGTGGATCAATAGTATTCCTTTTTATTGCTGAGCAGTAGCAGCCCATTGTATGCATATGCCACAAATTGTTTATCTGTTCACCTGTTGATGGACAAAGGGGATGCTTCTAGTTTTTGGCATCATTTATACAGAAAACTGATATGAACATTTTTTTAAAGATTTATTTTATTTGGGGCACCTAGGTGGCTCAGTGGGTTAAGCCTCTGCCTTCGGCTCAGGTCGTGATCCCAGGGTTCTGGGATGGAGCCCCGTGTTGGGCTCTGCTCAGCGGGGAGCCTGCCTCCCTCCCACCTGCCTCTTTGCTTACATGTGATCTCTGTCAAATAAATAAATAAAACCTTTAAAAAAAAAGATTTATTTGACAGCATGCACGCTTGCAAGGTGAGGGTCAGAGGGACAGGGAGAGACAAATCTCAAACAAACTCCCTGCTGAGCATGGAGCCTGTCTTTGGGGTTCAATCTCATGACCCTAAAATCATGACCCAGTCTGAAATCGAGTCAGATGCCTGACTCACTGAGCCAATCAGGCAATTTTAAAATGGGTTTTTCTACTTCTGTAAAAAGTATCATTGGGATTTTGATAGGAATTATGTTGATTCTGTAGATTGCTTTGGGTGGCATTGTCATTTTAACAATATTAAATCTTCTAGTGCATGAACATGGGATGTCTTTCCATTTATTTAGGGCTTCTTTCATTTCTTTCAGTGGTGTTTGTAGTATTCCTTGTATAAATCTTCAAATCCTTGGTTAAATTTATACCTAGGTATGGATTCTTCATTCCTAGCATATAGAAATGTAAGTTTTTAAAAAAAATATTTAATGTTTAATGTTGTTGATTTTTGTGTTCTGCAGTTTTGGTGAATTTGCTTATTAGCTTTAACAGTTTTTTTGTGGACTCTTTAAGGTTTTCTGCTGACAAGATTAGGTCATTGCTAACAAATAATTTGACTTTTCCAGTAGGGATGCTTTTTATTTCTTGCTTAGTTGCGCTCTGTGAAATTTTCAGTATTGTGTTGGATAGAAGTGGTGAAAATGGACATCCTTGTCTTTTTCCTGATTTTAAGGAAAAAGTTTTTTTTTTTTTTCTTAAAGATTTTATTTGTTTATTTGACAGACAGAGATCACAAGTAGGCAGAGAGAGAGAGAGAGGGAAGCAGGCTCCCTGCTGAGCAGAGAGCCTGATGTGGGGCTCGATCCCAGGACCCTGAGATCATGAAGGCAGCGGCTTAACCCACTGAGCCACCCAGGTGCCCCAAGGAAAAAGTTTTTATTGTTTCACTATTGAGTATGATATTCACTCTGGATTTTTAAAATATTTTATTTATTTATTTGACAGAGAAACAGCAAGAGAGGGAACCCAAGCAGGTGGAGTGGCAGAGGGAGAAGCAGGCTTCCCTGTGAGCAGGGAGCCTGACATGGGGCTCGATCCCAGGACCCTAGGATCGTGACCTGAGCTGAAGCCAGACACTTAATGACTGAGCCACCTAGACACTTCCCCTCCCCCTGCCCCTGGATTTTTTTAAAGTATGGTCTTTATCAAGTTGAGGAAATTCTCTTCTATTTTTCTTGAGTGTTTTTATCATGAAAGGATATCAGATTTTGTCAGAGGCCTTTTCTATATCAATTGAGTTGATTGTGTTTGTTTATTCCTTCACTTTATTAATGTGCTGTATTATCTTGAATGATTTTTATATGTTGAAGTGTCCTTGCATTCCAGGAGTAAATCCAACTTGGTCATGCTATCTAGTCTTTTTAATATACTGTTGAATTCAGTTTGCTAAGCTATTGTTGAGAATTTCCCTAGCACAATTTTGCAGAGTAGGTATGTTGATTTCTCTTGTTTCATATGAGTAAACTTGAGCTCAGTCATACGTCTGGTATCATGTAGCCGTTAAGTGCCAGAGCTAGAAGTCAGACTCCGGTCTGAATATTGTCTAAAGCTTGTGATTCTTCCATTTTAATGGAGAGAAATTCTTAAAGTGAATATGGGACATTGCTATAGTATAATATTTATTTTCTTTAATAATCATTGTACATAATATTATATCACTGGTTCTTACCTTTCATTTTGGTTTGGGAGAAATGCTGTTTTTCCCTAAGTATTAAAATAACCATATTTATTTTATGATTAAGTTAGATTGTGGAGTATAAGGTAAAAGTGCCACAAGTATTCAGAGATGGGAAAGATCACTAACCTGGGATAGGTAGGAAAGTTTTATGGACATAATTAGTGGACATTTCCGTGGGATAGCACATGGAGGAAAGGGGCATATTAGGAAATACAGAAGTATGCCTAGAGTGGTGTATAGTGCAGCAGCAAGCCTGATTTGACTGGAATGGAGAGACATATTTAAAAATATGGGCAGAGGTTGTTGGGAAGATGGCAGAGTAGGAGGATCCTGGGCTCACCTCTTATGGCTGGCTGCCTAGAGAATACCCACATCAGCATAAATAATCCAGAAAGTGACCTGAAGACTGGCAGAACAGACTCCCCGCAGCCGGATATAGACAAGAGGCCACAACAAAGAGGGTCCATCCCCTCCAATTAGCTCTTGGCAGGATCTCATCAAAGCAGGCCACAGGCCTGGCTGTGTGCAGGCAGTCCAAACAAGGGCCAACACCACTCCAAAGTGAGTCCTGCTCCAGGGAGAGGGAAGGAAAACCACACATCAGTCTGATTGTGACCCTAGCACTGGGCTGGGAGGCAGCTGGTCTGACTGTAGGCCCCACCCATCAATACAAGCTTGTCAGAGAACAATACTGGGAAAGTGCCCTGCAGGTTGATGCTACTTCATCTCTGACAAACACCTGGTCTGACTCAACTCAAGCCCAAGGCAGTCCCAGACTGGCCCACTAACACCATAGGTACCAGACTTGCCCACAATAGGCAGAGAGCCACTGCAGACTGGACTGAAGGCAAACACAGCTTGGCCACAACAGTAGGACACCCCTGTAGCAACACATATAGGAGTCACCCTGGAAGCACCATTTCTCGTGAAAAGGCATTGCCCTGTGGCGCACTACAGGACCTCTTCATAAAGCTACTACTTTTAAGTGCAGGAAACATAGCTGACTTTTTTTAACACCTAGAAACACACAGTAATAGACAAAATGAAGAGACAGAGGAATATGTCCCAGATGAAAGAACAGAACAAAATCATTGCAAGAGACCTAAACTGAATGGAGGTAAGTAATATATCTGATAGTGAATTTAAAAGTATTGCTCATAAAGATACTCACTAGAATTGAGAAGGGAGTGGAGGATCTCCAGGAGACCCTCTACAAAGAGATAAGAAACCTAGAAAAGAACCAATTAGAGATAATGAACTCACTAAATAAAATTAAAAATAGACCACCTGGAATAAATAGCAAACAAGAGGAAGTAAAAGAATGGATTAGCAACCTGGAGGACAGAGTAATGGAAAGTAATCAAGCTGAGCAATGAGAGGGGGAAAAATATCCAAAATGAGAACAGACCCAGGAAACTCAGTGACACTGTCACATGTAACAGTTGTGTGATAGGGATTGCATAGAGAAGAGAGAGAAAAGGGGGCAAAAAATTTGAAGAATTAGTGGCTGAAAATTTCCTGAATCTGGGGAAGGAAAGAGCAATCCAGATCTAGGAGGCATAGAGGACCCCCAACAAAACCAACCCAAAGAGGTCTGCACCAAAACACAAAGTAGATAAGATGGCCAAAAGTAGTGAAAAAGAGAGGACTTTAAAAGCAGCAAGAGAAAGGAAAGCAGTTACATAGAAGGGAAACCCCATAAGGCTATCAGTGGATTTTTTTTAGCAGAAACTTTGCAGGCCAGAAGAGAGTGGCATGATATATTCATAATGCTAAAAGGAAAAAAATCTGCAACCAAAAATACTGTATCCAATAAGGCTTTCATTCAGAATAGGAGGAGAAGTAGGGTTTCCCAGAAAAAAGTTAAAGGAATTCATGACCAGGAGCGAAACCAGCCACATTCCTATCACACACAGTGGCATCAGCCTGTGAGTCCCAAATCCATAGTCCAGCAGCTGCCCTTCTGCCCGAGTCAGCGTGCACTGCTGGCTACCTGCTCAATGCAAGTAAACACACACTTTCACCTCAGAATGACACATTGAAGAACAATACATACAGCATGATTCTGGTTACTAAAACACCCCTATTCCCCAAATGAAAAATAAAAATATGGACTGGTTATTCCCTATCACTCCCAGCTTTTTTTTTTTTTTTTTTTATAGATTTTATTTATTTGAGAGCGCGCTCACGTATAAGCAGTGTAAGGGAAGAGACAGAAGGAGAGCGAGGGGGGAGAATCTGAAGCAGACACCATGCTGAGCACAGAGTCTGACATAGGGCTCCCTCTCACAACCCTGAGATCATGATCTGAGCTGAAATCAAGAGTTGTATGCTTGGGCGCCTGGGTGGCTCAGTTGGTTGGACGACTGCCTTCAGCTCAGGTCATGATCCTGGAGTCCCGGGATCGAGTCCCACATCGGGCTCCCAGCTCCATGGGGAGTCTGCTTCTCCCTCTGACCTCCTCGCTCATGTTCTCTCTCACTGTCTCTCTCTCAAATAAATAAATAAAATCTTTAAAAAAAAAAAAAGTTGTATGCTTAACTGACTGAGCCACCCAGGTACCCCATTCCCAACTTTTATAGAGCTTATGGTGTAGCAGGGCAGAGGAGACCCAACAAATAAGGTAACAAAGTGTTATAAGCACAGTGAAGGGAGAAGTACAGGTTGTTGTGGTAATCTGTAGAGAGTCAGGACAAGCTTTCTGGAGGATGTGATGTATAAACTGAAATCTAAAGGATGAGTAGGAATAATATAGTTGAAGAGTGGTGTTGAAGACTATCCTGGGCAGAGAGAGGAGGCTTAACCTTGTTGGATCCCCTAGAGTGAAGTAGATGATGAAACTAGAGGGGTGTGGGCTGAAACCTGCCCTAAAAGAGTACTATGGATTTAGCAGAGCATTTTTTGAGAGGACAAAACCTGACCCAAATCTTAGGTTTGCTGAGGGACTGAAGAAATGATCAAGGTTATTAAGAGCAGAGAAATCCTCTTGTGTCATTTTCTTTTTCTTCCAGCTTTATATTCTTTGCTGTGAAGTATCCTTCTCTTTATTATGTTTTATTTTTTATAATTCTTTAAGGTTTCCTTGGAAGTTTCATTTCTGAGTTAATTATTTGACTTTAAAAGCTTATGTTCTTTTATAGAAGTAGAAAGGGATAAATAGAAGTAACAGCCATGGGAGTACATAGGTATGAGATTATGGTTAGTTATTTACCTTGAAACTTTTACTAGTCAATTAAAATATTTAATATTTAACCAAAAAGCTATTGTTTTTGGAAAGGCATTCAGAAAATCTTAGTATCTCCTTTGTATATGATATAAAACTCTTTCCTATCCAGTAATAATTAAAACAATTACATTAATAAAATTTGAAGCTTAGTAGAGATATTGCTTTCTTATAAAAGCTTTTTATAATTGTGAAGAAACCAAATTATGCAGATATTACATTACTGAACTATAGAACTCTTTTAAAAACATAAAGTTTTGTATTTCTTATTCATTTTTTAGGTCTGATTTATATATCCATATTATATATTCTTCAAAATTAGTTTACTTTTCAGAAAGGAATTTATTTATTTATTTATTTATTTATTTTTTTAAGATTTTATTTATTTATTTGACAGAGAGAGATCACAAGCAGGCAGAGAAGCAGGCAGAGGGAGAGGAGGAAGCAGGCTCCCCGCTGAGCAGAGAGCCCGATGTGGGGCTCGATCCCAGGACGCTGAGATCATGACCTGAGCCGAAGGCAGAGGCTTTAACCCACTGAGCCACCCAGGCGCCCCCATAAAGGAATTTAATAGCACCTTAGACTTTCTGAGGGATTTTATGAGAGGTTAGTTAGAAGTAAATCATCACTGGTTTATTTTTAGAGTGATGGTTACTCTGTCATTGTTTTGTGAAGATTATCAACATCTTCATTGTGAGATCCAGATAGTCTTAGGATCACTTTCTTTCCTATGAAAAAATAGCTTCTTAACTATTTTGGAATGAGTTCTGTCCCTTTGAAAATTTGTCCCCATCATGATGGTAATGAGGAGATAGTAGATTGCTATTTCTATAAGTACCTTTATAATTAATACAGGCACTAGAGAGTTAAACTCATTAAATTTGGTATATAAGTAGTATGTACAAATTAAAGTAATGATGTTTCTATAATCAAAATCTAATTTTTTACCTCCTTAGCGCTGGCTGACAGAACAGAGAGCTCAATGCCCTCATTGCCGGTAAGTGATTTTCTATGATTATTTGTGAATTTGGAAAAAAATAAGGTGATGGGATTAGAGTATGCCATAATATTCAGAGTTTTTTTGCATCTTGCTACATTACTCCTCGTGAATACAGCGAAAGAAAATAAGCACTCTGTCTAGATAAAGAAATGCAAACTAAGTTATTTGACTCAAAATTATGTAGGATGGATTACATTATTTACCTTCTTTTAGAGAAGCATCGTGTAACAACTTTTTGTAATTAAAATTGAAGTTTTCTGTTTCCTTAGTGGGGGTGAGAAATTTTTTACAAAAAGATTTATTTGAGAGCATGAACCTGCATGAGCGGGGGTTGGGGTAGAAAGAGACAAAATCTCAAGCAAGCTCCATGCCTAGTGTGAGCTGAACAGAGCTCAAACTCATGACCCTGACTGAGGTTGTGACCTGAGCTGAAATCAAGAGCTGGATGCTTAACTGATTGAGCTACCCAGCTGCCCCTAAATTCCAAGTTTTCGCTAATAAGATAAATACAGTAACAAGTCTTCTATTTCTCCCATCCAAGTACTAACCAGGCCCGACCCTGCTTAGCTTCCGAGATCAGACGAGATAAGTCTTCTATTTCTGATACTCCCTGCCTGATCTTTTCATTAAATAACATTTTCAAAAGAAATGGTTAGATTTCATATCTATTCTTTTAGACATTTTTCTAGGAGTATACTGATATATATACATATAAATTTTTTCTTGAAACACAAATGATAAAATACTACTCTGGATTTTTTTTTTTTTTTTTCATATAAAGTATGGTGGGACTTTCCCTGATGATAAGTATATATGTATCATTTTTAAAGGAGTGTGAGTAATCACTCTATGACTTTATGTTGATTTTCTTATACTTATATTCAGAGACATTTGGGTGGTTTCCATTTTTGGTTTTTTTATATAATAATGCCAGATTACATGAAAAGAAATTATATACATTATATAATGATGCCAGATTACATGGAAAGAAATTCCTTCCTAATAATAGATACAAAATTGCCTTTTTCTCACATTCTTGCCAATACTGGCATTTCATTCCATTAAATGAAAAAAGGGATCTCATTTTTAATACCCTTTTTAAATTGTTGAAACTGAGCATTTTTCAAAACATGTAGCTACTTATATTTCTTTTTTGCTTACACCACCTCTTCACCTCATTTGATTGCACATTTTCATTTATTGTTTACTTTTTTCATATTCTTTAAAAAAATTTTTTTTAGTTTTTTAAAGATTTTATTTATTTATTTGACAGAGAAAGATCACAAGTAGGCAGAGAGGCCGGGGGGGTGGGGGGTGGGGGGGATGCAGGCTCCCTGCAGAGCAGAGAGCCTGATGTGGGGCTCAATCCCAGGACCCTGGGATCATGACCTGAGCTGAAGGCAGAGGCTTTAAACTACTGAGCCACCCAAGCGCCCCTTCATATTAACTCTTAAGAAAACCAGCACTATCAAATAGAACTTTCTGTAATGATGGAAATGTTCTATAGCATTGCTGTCCACTAGATACATTGGCAGTTGAGACTTGAAATTTGTCTGGTGTGACTGCAGTGAAATTTTATTCTTATTTAATTTGAGTTAATTTGAATTTCTTAATTTTTTATAAAGATTTTTTTAAAAATTTATTTATGACAGAGATAGCGAGAGAGGGAACGCAAGCACAGGGTAGCTGGAGAGGGAGAAGCAGGCTCCCCGCTGAGCAGGAAGCCTGACTGATATGGGACTTTATACTAGGACCAGGCAGATGCTAAACGACTGAGCCACCCAGTTAAGCCACCCACGGCCTTAATCTGAATTTTGAATAGTCACATGTGACTTGTGGCAATCATTTTGGACAGTATAATTTTAGACTGAGGAATTAAGAATTCAGTCTGTAATCTGAATCTTTTTTGTAATTGACGTATTAAGGTAAAAATGAGTTGCAAACCATACTTTTCATTGAGTCTGTTGTTTTAGTAGTTTAGTAGTATTGTTGTTTAGTAGTATATGGTATGAATATACTACTATATGTAATATGGTATATATAATATGGTATGAATGATTGTTAGCTCTGTTTTGAGGAATGTTTGTTAGATAATTTCTTTTTTTATGACTATCTTCCTTCACTCTGTATGATGTCCTAAGATTTATGCATACTGTAGGATAGGTCAGAGTTTCATTCCTTCTTAAGGCTGATGAATATTCCATCGTGTACATGTATCACATTTTTTTTTTTAAAGAATGATTTATTTATTTATTAAAGATTTTATCTATTTATTTGACAGAGATCACAAGTAAACAGAGAGGCAGGCAGAGGGGGTGGTGGAAGCAGGCTCCCTGCTGAGTAGAGAACCTGATTACAGCTCGATTACAGGACCCTGAGATCATGACCTGAGCCGAAGGCAGAGGCTTATTAACCCACTGAGGTGGGTTAATAAGGTGTCCCTTATTTTTTTTTTTTTAAGATGTTATTTATTTATTTGGTAGACCGAGATCACAAGTAGGCAGAGAGGCAGGCAGAGAGAGAGGAGGAAGCAGGCTCCCTGCCGAGCAGAGAGCCCAATGCGGGGCTCAATCCCAGGACCCTGAGACCATGACCTGAGCTGAAAGCAGAGGCTTTTAACTCACTGAGCCACCCAGGCACCCCAGTATCACATTTCGTTTATCCGTTCATCTGTCGATGGACATTTGGATTGCTTCTACTTTGGGGCTTATTGTGAATCGTGCTGCTATGATCATGGGTGTTCATCTTTTCTAGAACTGCCTTCAATTTTTTTGTATATATACCCAGAAATGGTATTGCCGGATTATATGGTAATTGTGTTTTTAATATTTTGAGGTGTAGTCTGCAAATAAAATTGTTAAGGTACTTAAAGTGTACAACATGATGATTTGATATTATGTATACATTGCTAAAAGTTTCCCTCTGTTGATTTAACTAACACTCATCGTCTCACATTATTACCTGTGGAATGTGCTTATATTAAAAAATCGTCTCAAAGTCTTGAATCAGAGTATATGTATATATTTTTTTTTTCCAGTGCTCCACTCCAGCTGCGAGAACTAGTAAACTGTCGTTGGGCAGAAGAAGTAACACAGCAGCTTGATACTCTTCAACTCTGCAGCCTTACCAAACATGAAGAAAATGAAAAGGACAAGTATGCCCTCAATTTCTTTGTTCAAGTATTTCATAGATGTTGCCATATGTTTTTTTATTTTTTAAGTTTTTATTTATTTATTTGACAGAGTGCTAGCAGGAGGAGTAGGAGAGGGAGAAGCTCCCTGCTGGGCAGGGGCCAGACTCGGCTCCATCCCAAGACCCTGGGATCATGATCTGAGCCAAAGGCAGACATTCAACTGACTGAGCCACCCAGGCATCCCTACTATGTGTTATCTTAATGACACTATTGAAAGTTTCTCTCTCAACTGACTGAGCCATCCATGCACCCCTACCATATGTTATTTTAATGACACAATTGAAAGTCTCTCTTTTGTTTTATAGGTAAACACTTAAGTATTTTTCTTCTGGCATGGTGTGGGTATCACTGTTTTGAAAGACCTTCTAACTCTTGATTGGCTTCTTTTATGAGAGCCTCTAATAAGAGGAGTGCAACTGCTAGAGGCCTGCTGGCCCCTCTTGCCTTGGTTTGCTGTAGGTGTATATGGGCCACCGATAAAGAATTATTCTGATAAATTTCCTATATTGTCAAAGCTGTGTTCTAAATTTGGTAGTGTGCTGTTTTTTTAATACTTTTATTTCCTTTTGGTATTCAGATTACTTAAAAATGAGAAATATAAAATGTAGACCTGCTAAGGTATTTGAGCTCTGTGTACTTCATTAGTGAAGCTTTTTTTTTTCTTTTTTAAAAATTTATTTATTCTATTAGAACACACAGGGGAAGGGACAGAGGGAATGGGAGAAGGAGAGAAGCAGATTCCACACTGAGCGTGGAGCCTGACACAGTGCTCAGTCTCATAACCGTGAGATCACGACCTGAGCTGAAATCAAGATTTGTACGCTCAACCTACTGAGCCACCTAGGTGCCTCTAGTGAGAAGCTTTTTCAGAAATGCAGCAGTGTGCCTCCCCCCCCCCATCTTTTTTAAGGTTTTATTTATTTGAGAGAGAGCACAGAGGGAGAGGGAGAGAGAGAAGCAGACTCCCCACTGAGCAGGGAGCCCAATGTTGGGCTCAGTCCCAGGACCCTGAAACCATGACCTGAGCCAAAGGTAGACGCTTAACTAACTGAACCATCCAGGTGCGCCCCAGTGTGTGTGTTTTTTTTTTTTTTTTTTTTTTTTAAGATTTTATTTATTTATTGGACAGACAGAGATCACAAGTAGGCAGAGAGGCAGAGAGAGAGGAAGGGAAGCAGGCTCCCCGCTGAGCAGAGAGCCCGATGCGGGGCTCGACCCCAGCACCCTGAGATCATGACCTGAGCTGAAGGCAGAGGCTTAACCCACTGAGCCACCCAGGCGCCCCAGTGTGTGTTTTTTATAGACAACAGAGTTTATTTATTTGACAGAGAGCACAAGTAGGGGGATCAGCAGGCAGAGGGAAAGGGAGAAGCAGGCCCCCTACTGAGCAAGGATTCCAGTATGGGGCTTGATCCCAGGATCCTAGGATCATGATCTGAGCTGAAGGCAGATACTTAACCAGCTGAGGTACCTATGAGTCCCAAATTTTTTAAAGTGTATTAAAATACACATTGTATAAAATTTACTTAACCATTTTTAAGTTTACAGTTCAGTAGGTGTTAAACATATTCACATTGTGTACTAATCTCCAGAACTTATTCGTCTTGCAAACCTGAAGTTCTTTACCCATTAAACAATAACTCCCCATTTCTCCTACCAACCCAATGGTGGCATCCACCATTTCACCTTCTGTTTCTGTGAGTTTGACTATTCTGGATAACTCATGTAAATAAAATCATAGAGTTTTGTGTTTTTGCTACTGTCTTCCTTGACTTTACATAATATTTATATCAGAATTTCCTTCCTTTCTAAGGCCGATTAATAATCCATCATGTATATTTATCACATTTTGTTTTATCCATCTGTTGATGGACATTTGGATGGCTTCTACTTTTGGGCTGTTGTGAACCGTGCTGCTATGATCGAGGGTGTTCATCTTTTCTAGACCTTATCTTCAATTTTTTCTTTTTCTTTTCTTTTTCCTTTCTTTCCTTTCTTTTTTTTTTTTTTTTTTTAAGATTTTTAAGTAATCTTTACCCCACAATATGGAGCTCAAGATCAGGAGTTGCACACCCTACTGGTTGAGCCAGCCACACACCCCTTTTTTAGATATATACCCAGCAGTGATATTGCTTGATTATATAGAATTCTGTTTTAAATATTTTGAAGAATTTCTTTCTTTCTTTTTTTTTTTTTTTTTTTTAAAGATTTTATTTATTTGACAGAGAGAGATTACAAGTAGGCAGAGAGAGAGAGAGAGGGAAGCAGGCTCCCTGCCGAGCAGAGAGCCCGATGCGGGACTCGATCCCAGGACCCTGAGATCATGACCTGAGCCGAAGGCAGCGGCTTAACCCACTGAGCCACCCAGGCGCCCCTTGAAGAATTTCCATACTGTTTTCTATGGCCGCTGCACCATGTTACATTCCCACCAATGGTGTATAGGATTCCAGTTTCTTCACATTCTTGCCAACACTTGTTTATTTTTTTGATGGTAGCCATCCTAATGGGTATGAGGAAATACCTTGTGGTTTTGATTTGCATTCATCTGATGATTTGAATGTTGAACATTTTTCATAATGCTTATTGGTTATTTGTACATTTTTGGAGAAGTAGGTCTGTTAAGTCCTTTGCCCATATTTTAATTGTGCTTTTGGGTTTTTTGTTGTTGTTATTGTTGTTTTTCTGTTGTTGAGTTGTAAGAGTTCTTTATTATATTTTGGATATTAACTCCTTATCAGATACGTGATTTGCAAATGTGGTCTTTTACTCCATTGATTGCCCTTTAACTTTGTTTATTGTGTCCTTTGATGTATAGAAGTTCTAATTTTTTAAAGATTTATTTATGTATTTTAGAGGGTGTGCAAAAGTGAGAGAGGGAGAGGGAGAGAGAATTCTCAAGCAGAGACTCTCCTGCAGACTCACTGAGCTCGGAGCCCAACACAATGCTTGATCTCACCACCATGAGATCACAAACTGAGCTGAAACCAAGAGTTGGATGCTTAACTGAGTGCACCATCCAGGCACCCCAGAAGTTTTAAATATTGATATAGTTCAGTTTATTTTTGGCTCTGTTGCATGTGCTTTTGGTGTCACGTTTAAGAAATAATTTTGAAATCCAGTATCCTATAGCTTTTCTCCTGTGTTTTCTTCTAAGAATTACATTATATGAAAACATATAAAATGTATATTCATTTGCAAATCTTTTGTTGTAGGATCAAAGTTTTATCTTTGATTAGGTCTTATGACCTGTTTTGAGTTAAATTTTGCATATGATAAAAGCTAAAGTGTTTTGTCTGCTAGGGCTGCCATAACAATACCACAGGCTGGGTGGCTTAATAACAAATTTATTTTCTCATGGTTTTGGGACTGGAAGTTTGGTTTCTGGTGAGGCCTTTCTCTCTGACTTGGTTTAAGTCTCTTACTCACTGTGTCCTCACAGGGCCTTTTCTCTATTTGTGCACACTTCTGTTACCTTTCTCTTCTTGGACAGCCCAGTTTTGTTGGGTTCGGATACCACCCTTAGGATCTTGTTTAACCTTCATTATCTTCTTAAAGCCCTGCTCTCTAAATACATTTATATTAGGGCTTCAATATAGGAATTTGGGGAGGATACAATTCTTTTCATAACCAGATGCAAATTCACGTTTTACTTGTGGATATCCATCTTAAGGGGAAACTCATTTAAAATTGAGTTGTTCATTTTTTATGCAGATATAGTATCGCATTATACAGTTCCATGTGTCTTGATTATTGTTAGCATTGGCCGTATGTGGGGCAAATTTTGTATATGTATACATGTTCATGTAGGTATAGACTCATAATGTGATTTGCTCAAAATGTAGTATGATAGAACATCTATAGTGATGCAAGAAAATGATTTATTTATGCATTTAACTAATCTGCATTTTTCTCAATTGTAAAGTCTTTATAAATTAATGAAACAATACTAAAATTTTTGTATGTACATGTGCTTTTTTTAGCTTAATTTCTAGAAGAATGGAATGCATTTTACATATGTTTCCTGAGATATAATCATTTAAAATTGACTGACCTCGGGGCGCCTGGGTGGCTCAGTGGGTTGGGGCCTCTGCTTTTGGTTTGGGTCATGGTCTGGGGGTGCCTGGGATCGAGTCCCGAATCGGGCTCTCTGCTCGGCAGGGAGCCTGCTTCTCTTTCTGCCTGCCTCTCTGCCTACTTGTGATCTCTGTCTGTCAAATAAATAAAATATTTAAAAAAAAATTGACCTCAATCAGAAAAACAATTATCATATGATCTCTCTGATAGGAGTAATTTGAGAGGCAGGGCAGGGGTTGTTGGGGGTAGGGAAGGAAAAAATGAAACAAGATGGGGTCGGGAGGAAGACAAACCATAAGAGACTCTTAATCTCACAAAACAAACTGAGGGTTACTGGGAGGTGTGGGTGGGTAGGGATAGGGTGGCTGGTTTATGGACATTGAGGAGGGTATGTGCTATGGTGAGTGCTGTGAAATGTTTAAGTCTGATGTTTCACAGACTTGTACCTCTGGGCAAATAACACAGTATTTGTTAATTAAAAAAAAAAATTGACATGTTTCCCAAACTTAGGAATTTGTTGAAGTAATTACATTATAATTTAATTTATTTAAACTATATTTTCTTTTCATAATATATAGATGTGAAAATCACCATGAAAAACTTAGTGTATTTTGCTGGACTTGTAAGAAGTGTATCTGCCATCAGTGTGCACTTTGGGGAGGAATGGTAAGCAGAAAAAATTTAGCATATTACTTTTAGCTAGAAATACTTGTTTGATTTAGATAGAAAGTAATATTTTACTGTGCTTATAGAATGAAATTTAAATGCATCTGATTTATAGCAGAGGTATCATACCACAGCCTTCCTTTGTAGGAGATGTTGCTGTGGAATCTGTGACCACTTACATAAATATTTTAATTGAAAACATATAAAATGTATATTCACTTGCAAATCTTTTGTTGTAGGATCAAACTCTTATCTTTTTTTTTTTTTAAAGATTTTATTTATTTATTTGACAGAGAAAGATCACAAGTAAGCAGACAGGCAGGCAGAGAGAGAGGAGGAAGCAGGCTCCCAGCTGAGCAGAGAGCCCGATGCGGGGCTCGATTCCAGGACCCCAGGATCATGACCTGAGCCGAAGGCAGCGGCTCAACCCACGGAGCCACCCAGGCGCCCCAAAGTCTTATCTTTGATCAAAGGCCAGTTGATATGTCCTGGCCATACCAGTTTTGGTTTTCTTTAAAATGGAACAACAACTTTCAATATTGTGAAATAATACGAATGCAAACATTTGGATCCTTATGAGTTTTTTTTTTCTTTCTATTCTAATTCAAAAGTAGTTCTTTAAGGCATTATACCTTTTATCAGGTCTAAAATATTCAAGTTAGTTTTCCTGGAAACAGCTTTTTATTTCACAGTTGTATCTTTTGTTTAACTAATACTTAATTAAACTGTATACTTATGTAATAGGTTTGTAATAGGTTGTAAATAGGTTGTAAATAGGTTTGTAATAGGTTGTAAATAGGGTTGAAAATAAACATAATAGGTTCTTGGTGGGGAGAGTTAGTTATAGTGGGAGCAGAAGTTGCTAGACAACTAGACATCTGTTAGCAATAAGAATTGATCATTCTTGGGGTGTCTGGGTAGCTCAGTCGGTTAAGCATCCATCTCAGCTCAGCCCCTGAGCTGGGTTCCATGCTGGGTATGGAGACTACCTTTAAAAAAAAAAAAATCATTCTTTGGGCTTTAGCATAGTTTAGGAAGAGAATGGCAGGCATCTTGGTTGAGTAGAGTTCAATTCAGAGAGTGTTCTGTTAATATTTGAAAACTAATGTGATACGTAGAAAAAAATTGAATTCTTACAATTTAGTACTTAAATATTAACATATTTAACTATGTTAATATTAATATAATGTTTATATACTATATATAATATGTTAATAGTAAGAAGCAATGGAAACATTCTTTTTCATATTTAAGTGGACAGGCAAAAATCTACATCTTTTTTTATCTTCAAGACCATGGTTAGATGCTTTGGTTGGACAAGACCATTCTGGGAAGAACTTAACTGTTAATAGGCAGTTTGTTTCTTTCTTTCTTTCTTCCTTCCTTCCTCCTTCCCTCCCTCCCTCCCTTTCTCTTTCTCCCTTTTTCCCTCCCTTCCTTCCTTCCTTCAGATTTATTTGTTCATTTTAGAGAGAGAGAAACAGCATAAGTGGGAGAGGGAGAGAGAATTCTTTTTTTTTTTTTAAAGATTTTATTTATTCATCAGAGAGAGAGAGAGGGAGAGAGAGCGAGCACAGGCAGACAGAGTGGCAGGCAGAGGCAGAGGGAGAAGCAGGTTCCCTGCCGAGCAAGGAGCCCGATGCGGGACTCCATCCCAGGACACTGGGATCATGACCTGAGCCGAAGGCAGCTGCTTAACCAACTGAGCCACCCAGACGTCCCGGGAGAGAGAATTCTAAGCAGACTCCATGCTGAGCACAGAGCCCTATGCGGGGCTTGATTTCATGACCTCAAGATCATGACTTGAGCTGAAATCAAGAGTGGGATGTTTAACTGACTGAGCCACCCCGTCATCCAGGAAGGAGTTAATTTTGCAAATAGTGAAAAGAACTCTAAGGATATGAAAAAAGCTAGTGCTGACCAAGAAGAGAGTGGCAAATAAAGTTGTGTCATATGGTTTGAGCCATGGTTAAAGATTTTGGTTCTTTCTGATGAATATAGATTTCTAGATTAAGTGTAAATGTTTATTGCTAAAGTTTTTTTTATCTGCAGTCTTTAAGGATTTCCTACATGGGCCAAGTGATTTTAAGTAAATTCTCCTTGATTTTAACAGTAAAGACAGCCAAAAAAATTTCTTGTGAAAATATTTACCACTTTATTAATACCCATGGAGTGTTGATAAAGAAGTAGAATTGATTGAGGTAAAAGAAAATGTTCTAAAACTTATTTTTTTTTAAAATTTAAATAGCATGGTGGACATACCTTTAAACCTTTGGCAGAAATTTATGAGCAGCATGTTACTAAAGTGAATGAAGAGGTAGCTAAACTTCGTCGGCGTCTCATGGAACTGATCAGCCTAGTTCAAGAAGTGGTAAGACTGCTACTGAAAGATCATTTTCCATTTTATAGTCTAGCCTATGTAATATATATTTTTTATAATATGAATCAATTATGTTGAAATCAAGATTTGAAAATCTGTAAGATACATTTATAGTCCTTTATACCAACTTCAAACTAGCTGAGGAATTTGTATCCAAACTCCTGGCCTGTTCCACATTTGGAACCAGAGAATTGCCTTTTCTTAAGCAGAAATAGAAAATGAATGTGTTAAATAAGTTTGTTTGATACAGAGTCAGTAATTGACTCCTAAACAGTCAGTATTGACTTTTGCAAAGTAATTAAATCATTCATTCTTTAGACCCTCAGCTTTTGGGGGTGTTTTTACTATTTCTGATGTTTTGAATTAGAACTCTTTGGAATTGAAAGAGTAATATTTAACCCTACTCTTCAGATACTTTATGGGTCAAACAGCTTTGGTGAGGTATTTACCATTTGTAATATTATTTATATGGGGAAATGTAATAAGTTTTAGACATTTAAGTACTGAATATACTTTTGGAATTTATTTTGTTTAAAGGTGCCAGAATGGTAGTTAAAACTAATGAGGTTTGAGGACCATCCCTAACTTAAGATGTCTTCATTTTACCCTTTCAGGAATCAAGGTTCTATAGCCTTTCTTATATAAAAAGTAATATGAGTTGCATGTATGCTACCTACAAAGTAATTTTAGAATGTAAACAAGTTGAATGACTTCTCTTCGGACTTCTCTACCTTTTTTTCTATTACTTTTTTTTGACAACATAATTTGGTCAGGGAGGGTGTTTTACCATTGAAATTCTCATTGTATTTATAATAACAATAAGTATAGGAAAGATTGTTTTCTACTTCTGGTGGTATGCTTTTATGAAATCTGCAATGTACTCTGCAATCTTCTGAAAAAATTTAAAACTACGTAAACTAGAGTAGATACGGCTTTTGAAATTTTTTATTTGTTTCAGGGTTTTGCATGATGTGAACCTGGCATCAGTGTATACTTCTATTTTTGAACAATGTTTTTTTTTTTTTTTTAAGATTTAATTTATTTGGCAGAGAGAGAGATCACAAGCAGGCAGAGAGGCAGGCGGGGGGCGGGGGGAGGGGAAGCAGGCTCCCTACTGAGCAGAGAGCCCAATGCGGGACTCAATCTTAGGACCCTGGGATCATGACCTGAGCCAAAGGCAGCGGCTTAACCCACTGAGCCACCCAGGTGCCCTGAACAATGGTTTTTTTTATCAGAGATATGATTGGGGCTTTGAGTATGTGTTTTGTATATGGCACCTAACCAATATTTTTTAATATCTTTCACTGTTAAAAGAGCATTTACTTTATTATATTTGTTTACATTTAAAAGTTTTGTTCCTGATTCATTTCAGTGCACAATTTTTAAAAAAATATTTATTTATTTATTTGACAGACAGAGATCACAAGTAGGCAGAGAGGGTTAAGGGGAGGCAGGTTCCCCGCTGAACAGAGAGCCTGATGTGGAGAGAGCTTGATACCAGGACCCTGGGATCACGACTTGAGCTGAAGGCAGAGGTTTTAACCCACTGAGCCACCCAGGTGCCCCTCACTGCACAATTTTTTTAAAGCAGTGAGTTTCCTATGACACATAAGTAATTAAAAAGTATTATTGGGTTTCACCTTTTAAAGAGGAAATCAACTGACTTTAAGAATAATTGCAGTGATTGCAGTAATGTCTGTTTGCTTTTGTTTTAAAAATTCTTCATTTTTTTTGTTTTTTGTTTTTGTTTTTGTACCTGTTTATCATCTAGGAAAGAAATGTGGAAGCTGTTCGAAATGCAAAAGATGAGCGTGTTCGGGAAATTAGGAATGCAGTGGAAATGATGATTGCACGGTTAGACACACAGCTGAAGAATAAACTCATAACACTAATGGGTGAGTGTTTTCCTATGTTGTTAGAATATGTGGTGCTTTGAGCCTCCTTGAGATTCATTCTTGAAAGAGTAAAGGTTGGTGAGTTGTTAATAGGCTAGGAAAAGATTGCTTTCAGAAGTAAAAGTTCCACCTATTAAATGTTCCTCTGTATCAAATAACATTACATGTAGTTGATATCAATTTCCACTAAACTCATGTGTATGTATGCTTTTAGCTCTTTAGACTAGTGATTTACAAAGAAAATGGCCTGATGTGGCAATGTGCCTGCCTTGTCATCATCTTCCCCCCCCCCCTCACCATGTAAAGCAGTTTTTTCCTTCTCTACTTATTCTGTAATAATAATTCCTTATTCCTGTGTGTTTCCAGCTTCCTGAGACTATTTCTGTCTGGGCATTTTTTTTTCTTTTTAAGCCATTAAATTCTGGGAAAGAATTACTTCAGTAGAGTTGATTGAGTAAAAAATGTACTTTTCTAGATATTTAGATTCCTTTGGAAGAAATAAAAACATTAATTTCCTTACAGAATATATTGTCATTATGTATTCCTAGATGAATTTCGTAGACCTGAATTGTAATTTGTCTAAAATTGTAGTTAGGATTGATTCTGAAATCCCCTTGTCAAAAGCTACTACAGTGTTAGATTGAACCTTCTGAAGCTCTGGGAAAATTTTGTAGGCTAGCTGTAGTGAAGCTTTATTTACTTGAAATTGATTCCTTATTAATGACTATATTCAATGAAAGTTAATTTCATTCTTAACCAGTAATGAGCCTGAGTATTGGTGTTTTGTTTTTAAAATAGGACAGAAGACATCTCTAACACAGGAGACAGAGCTCTTGGAATCCTTACTTCAGGAGGTAGAGCACCAGGTGATGAAATAATAAATGTAATGAAATAAAGTCTGTTCATAGGCTTTAAAAAAATTCGTTTTTGGACAGGATTATGGAAGACCAGATGATTAGGAGATCTATGTGCTATGTTGGGAATTTTTATGAAATAGGAGTTGGCTGATTCTGTTCAAGTTTTCTCGGTCATCTTTGGGAACAGGATAAAAATTAATAAGATTTAATGTGTTTTGTAGGAATGCAATTATTTAACATTAATGTTAAGGAAATTTTTATTAAGTACCAAATATATAACTAGCATTTTTTTAGGTGTTCAGAACATAGCAGTAGACAAAATGGCAAAAATGTCTGCCCTCATAGAATGGGGTAGGTGAGGGGATCCCTGGGTGTCGCAGTTGGTTAAGCGTCTGCCTTCCTCTCCGGTCATAATCTCAGGGTCCTGGAATTGAGCCCTGTGTCAGGCTCCCTGTTCAGCGGGGACCCTGCTTCTCTCTCTGCTTGTGCTCTCTCTCTCCCTGACAAATAAATGTAATCTTAAAAAAAAAAAAAAAAGGAATGGGGTAGGTGGGGATGGACTACATAGGGAATGAAATAAAGTGTATAGTGTTAGATAATATTTGATATGTTCTGTCTTATTTTTGGTTTTGGAATTCTTGAATTTCTCTCTTTGATATAGCTATTTCCTCAGGTTATTCTTTTAATTATCATCCTGGGGATTCCATTTACTTCTTTCCATTTCCATTTTTTTTTTTTTAATATTTTGTTTATTTATTTCAGGGAGAGAGAGAGCACGCACAAATTTGGGGGGGCAAAGGGAGAGCGAGAAGAGGGAGATAGGCTCCCCTTTGAGCAAGGAGCCCATCTCCACTGGACACCAGGCCAATCCCACGACCCCAGCCAAAGGCAGATATGTACCTAGCTGAGCCACCCAGGCACCCTTTTTTACTATTTCTTGGGTCAAATTCCATGTTTCCTGATTTCCATGCCTTCCTCTCTTTTGCTTTACTTAATTGTTTTAGTATCACATATCCTCCTTTAGTTTTCCTGAAAGGTTAATCACGACAGTTTTCTTTGTTTTGAGAGAGACAGCAACAGTGAGGGGCGGAGAGACAGCAACAGTGAGGGGCGGAGGTGGGGGAACAGGGGGAGAGAGAATCCTACGGAGGCTCCATGCATAACGCAGAGCCTAATGCAGGGCGCATTTTCACAACCCTGAAATCATGACCTGAGCTGAAATCAAGAGTCAGATGCTTCACTGATGGAGCCCCCCAGATGCCCCTCAGAATAAGTTTTTTGAGACTGCATGTCTGAAAATATTTTTATTCAGTCTTTATACTTGATTAACAGCTTAATAGAATTCAGTACCTACTTTTATTTAAAGACTCTTGTTTTTCTTTTTAATATTCTCATTCTTAATTGTGCATGTTCCCCTATTCCAGAGACCGTTTTTTTCCCTCCAGAGAATAAACTAGCACCTTTCTGCTGGAGTGTTGGAACAAATTTAAACCATCTATGATGGAATAGGGGCAGGGATCTGAGGATCTATGTGCTTTTTTTTTTTTTTAACAACTTTATTGAAGAATAATTGACAGTAATTGGCATGTATTTAAAGTGTATAACTTGTTAGATTTTGATAAAGTATATACCTGTAAAACTGTCACCATTGTCAAAATAGTGAACATATTTGTTATCCCCCCCAAATTTCTTTGTGCTTCTTTATAAATCTCCTGCTTCTCCCCACAGTTCCTTCCCCAGGCAACCCCATTGTCTGCTTTCTATCACAGATTAATTTGAATTTTTTAGAGCTGTATATAATTGGAATCATATATTCATATAATTCACTTCTTTCAGTCAGCGAAGTCATTTTGTAGTTCTTCATATATCCGTTTTTCTTTCCTTTTTAATTATGGGTAGTATTCTTTTGTTCTTTTTTAAAAAATATTTATTTATGTAAATAATCTTTATACCCAATGTGGGGCTCAAACTCATGACCCCAAGATCAAGAGTCCCATGCTCTTCTGACTGAGCCAGCCAGGTGCCCTGTGTGTGTGTGTGTGTGTGTGTGTGTGTGTGTGTGAGTATGTGTTTGTAATATATATACACACAGGTTGTAATGCATATGCCACGTTTTGTTTTTCTGTTCAACTGTTTATAGTCATTTGTTGCTTCCTGTTTTGGCTATTACAAATAAAGTTGTAATGAACATTATGTACAAATTTCTATATGGACATAGTATTTCCTTTTCTCTTTGGTCTGCTTAAGCTAGAATGACTTGGTAAATTGGTCGGTGTGTGATTAACTTTTTAGTGCCTGCCAACTATTTTCTGAAGTGAGTGTACCATTTTTATTTCCATCAGTAGTCTATGAGAGTACCAGTTCCTCCACATTATTACCAACACATAATATACTCAATTCTTTGAATTTTAACTAGTCTCATAGAAGTGTGATAGCATTTTGTTATGTCTTTAGTTTGCATGTGTCTTATAGCTAATGACATTAAGCAGCCTTTCTTGAACTTAAGTTGCCATCTGTGTATTTTCTTTGTTGAAGTATCTATTCTGATCTTAATGAAGTGTAAATTATCAGTTTATTCTTTTCGTGTCATAGTTAAGAAATTTTTAGGTAGTCCAAGATCATAAAAAGTTGTTCCTGTGTTTTCTTGCAGAAAACTTGTAGTCTTAGCTTTTACATTAGGTTCATGGTCTTTTAAAAATTATTTATTTATTTTTAACCCACTGAGCCACCCAGGTGCCCCTATTTATTTATTTTTAATGTGAGGTATGAATCCAAGGTAGTTAATTTTTTGTATATTGTTATCCATTTTTTCCACCACGATTTGTTGAAGACCAGCATTTCTTCACTGAATTGTCTTTGCATCTCTTTAAAAAATTAGTTATCCCTCTATATACATTGGTCTATTTCTGGACTCTGTTCCATTTATTTATTTTTAATGACAGTACTACACTCTTTTCATTACTGTTGCTTTATAATAAAACAGGAAATGTTAGCTTTCCAGCTTCGCTCTTCCTTTTTTATAGAGTTGCTTTGCATTTCATTGCAGGTTCTTTGCCATTTCTATATGAATTTTAGAATCAGCTTGTTAATTTGTTCCAAAGAGTTATGGGGTTTTGATTGAAATTGCATTGGATCTGTAAATCCTTTTAGTAATATGTAACATCTTAATACTGAGTCTTTATTCATGGAGACTCTGGGTCTTTTGTAATTTCTCTCAGCAGTGTTTTGTAGTTTTAAGGATACAAGTTTTTCACATTTTATGTCCAATTTATTCATTATTTCAGAATTCTTGGTGCTATAGTAAATGGTGTTTAAAAAATTTTAATTCCTGATTTCTTGTGCTTGTGGAATTGATTTTTGTATATTCATCCTGTAACCTTCAATCTTGCTAAATTAATTAGTGTTAGAAGCTGTCTTGTAGATTCCTGGGGTTGCTTGCAGATAGTCATGTTGTCTCTAAATATGGACAGTTTTCTTTTTGATCTGCTTATCATTTAGTTCCTTGTCAGATTTTACTGACCAGAATTTCCAGTATAATGTTGATGTAAGCATGATGCTAGCAGTGAGTTTATTGTAGATACTTCTTTCTTTTTCTTTTTTTTTTTTTTAAAGTAGGCTCCATGGCCACTGTGGAGCCCACTGTGGGGCTCAAACCCACAACTGTGAGATGGAGACCTGAGCTGAGATCAAGAGTCAGATGCTCAACCAACTGAGCCACCCAGGCACCCTTATTGTAGATATTCTTTATTAGGTTTTGGAATTCTGTTCCTCTTTGATGAGAATTTTCATTAGGAATGAATGTTGGACTTTGTCAAATTCTTTTTCTGCATGTATTAAGATTATCATATGGTTTTCTTTTTTCATTCTTTAAATGGATTAACTTTTTTAAAAAAGATTTTATTTATTTGTCAGAGAGAGTGTGCACAAGCAAAGGGGCTGCAGGCAGAGGGAGAATCAGGCTACCCTCTCAGTAAGAGCCAATGTGGGGGCTCCATCCCAGGATCCTGGGGTCATGACCTGAGCTGAAGGCAGCTGTTTTAACTGACTGAGCCACCTAGACGTCCCATTAACTTTTTTAAAAACTATTTTACCAACTTTGTACTTCTGAGATAAAAACCCTGGTTTGGTTAATGTATTGTCCTTTTTTTTTTTCTTTTTTCTTTTTTAAAAAAT